>NC_053024.1:572143755-572196979 GCF_003073215.2 Triticum urartu | reverse complement strand
GGATCGAGTCGACTTTGTGTTGATTACCGTCCAGTGAATAAGAAGACCATCAAGAACAAATACCCACTTCCCAACATCAATGAGCTGTTCGAACAACTCAAAGGTGCCCAAGTATTCTCCAAGCTTGATCTTCGTATGGGTTATCACCAGATTCGCATTCGTGAAGAAGATATTCCCAAGACAGCATTCAGAACAAGCTTTGGTTCATATGAATACACTGTCATGTCTTTTGGCCTCGCCAACGCTCCTCCGACGTTCTCTCGCATGATGAACTTCATCTTCAACGCCTACACCAATGACTTTGTTTGGTCTATCTCGATGACATTCTGGTTTTCTCCAAGAACAAGGAAGATCATGCCACGCACTTGCGTTTGGTTCTTGACAAGCTCAGGGAACATCAGTTCTACGCCAAGTTCTCCAAGTGTGAATTTTGGCTCGATGAGGTTCTTTATCTTGGCCATATCATCTCCTGCCAAGGGCATTTCCGTGAATCCTGAGAAGGTGTCTGCAATTGTGAATTGGGAACCTCCTCAGAACGTGAAGCAACTCCGCAGTTTCCTCGGTCTCGCAAGCTATTGCAGAAGATTCGTTGAAAACTTTTCTAAGATCGCGAAGCCTCTCTCAAATCTTCTTCAGAAGCACGTCAAGTACGTTTGGTCCGGAGTGTGATATTGCTTTCAACACTTTGAAAGAGAAGTTGATCACTGCTCCAGTTCTGACTCCGCCTGATGAATCCAAGCCGTACGAGGTCTTTTGTGATGCCTCTCTCCAAGGTCTCGGTGCAGTTTTGATGCAAGAGAAGAAAGTTGTTGCTTATACCTCTCGCCAGTTGAAGCCTAATGAGAAGAACTACCCCACTCATGATCTCGAGTTGGCGGCAGTTGTGCACGCTCTTTTGACTTGGAGACATCTTCTATTGGGAAGAAAAGTGGACATTTTCACCGATCCAAAGAGTCTCAAGTACATCTTCACTCAGCCTAATCTCAACCTAAGGCAAACTCGATGGGTCGAAATGATTCAAGAGTATAATCCGAGTATTGAGTATACTCCAGGCAAGGCCAATGTGATTGCTGACGCTTTGAGCAGAAAGGCCTACTGCAACAGTCTGATTCTCAAGCCTTATCAACCGAGCTCTGTGAAGCTTTCCGCAAGCTTAATCTGCAAATTGTTCCTCAAGGTTTCCTCGCCAACCTTCAAGTCTCTCCTACCTTGGAAGACCAGATTCGCCAAGCCCAGCTTCTTGATGCTATGGTGAAAAAGGTGAAGATTGGTATTGCAAAGAGTCAGTCCAAGTACAAGTGTTACCACGACTTGATGACAAGGACACTCTCTTCTTCGAGGATCGAATTGTTGTGCCCAAAGGTGAACTTCGTAAAGTGATCATGAACGAGGCTCATAATTCTCTCCTCTCCATCCACCCTGGGAGCACGAAGATGTATCAGGACCTCAAGCAAGCTTATTGGTGGACTCGAATGAAGCGCGAGATCGCTCAATTCGTGAACGAGTGTGATGTCTGCAGAAGAGTGAAGGCAGAACACCAAAGGCCAGCAGGTCTCCTCCAACCTCTTGCCATTCCAGAATGGAAGTTTGACCACATTGAAATGGACTTCGTGACTGGGTTTCCAAAGTCCAAGCGTGGCAATGATGCTATATTCGTTGTCATCGACAAGCTCACCAAAGTCGCTCACTTTCTGCCTATCAAAGAGTCGATCACTGCAGCTCAATTGGCGGAACTCTATACCTCTCGCATTGTCTCTCTGCACGGTATTCCTCAAGTGATCTCTTCAGACCGTGGCAGCATCTTTACCTCTAAGTTTTGGGATTCTTTTCAGAAGGCCATGGGCACCAGCATCCGCTTCGCACTGCTTTCCATCCTCAAACGAGCGGTCAAGTCGAGCGTGTCAACCAGATTCTCGAAGACATGCTCAGGACTTGTGTGATTTCTTTCGGCATGAAGTGGGAGGACTGTCTTCCTTATGCTGAATTCTCCTATAACAACAGTTTTCAAGCAAGTTCGGGCAAGGCCCCTTTTGAAATTCTGTATGGCAGCCGTACCCCTCTCAACTGGTCTGAAACCGGTGAACGTCAGCTGCTGGGTAATGACTTAATCACGGAAGCAGAAGAAATGTGCAAAGTCATTCGTGATAACCTCAAAGCAGCCCAATCCCGCCAGAAGAGCTACTATGATAGTAAGCACCGTGATTTGGCTTTCGAGATCGGAGATCATGTTTACCTCCGTGTCTCTCCTATGAAAGGTACTCGTCGCTTCGGTATCAAAGGGAAGCTTGCCCCTAGATACGTGGGACCTTTCAAGATTGTCAGCAAGAGAGGCGACCTCGCCTATCAACTCGAGCTTCCTTCAAACTTTGCAAATGTTCATGATGTGTTCCATGTCTCTCAGCTTCGAAAGTGCTTCAAGACTCCTCGACCGCACCGTCAACTTCGAGGACATTGAGCTCCAAGAAGATCTCTCTTATCGTGAGCACCCAGTTGCTATTCTTGAAGAGACTGAACGCAAGACTCGCAACAAGTCAATCAAATTTCTCAAAGTCAAGTGGTCTCACCATTCCGACCGTGAAGCTACCTGGGAACGCGAGGATCACCTCCGTTCTGAGTACCCGGAGTTCTTTCAGTCCTAGATCTCGGGACGAGATCTTTTCGTAGTGGTGGAGTGTTGTAACGCCCCAGATATACTTTCCATATTTGTATCCAACTCTTGCCGTCTCCGGCGCTAAGTTATATTTATTTCTCGGGTTCGGGTCTTTGTCTCCGTGTGTTGTTTTTTCGTGCATCTCTTATCATGTCATCTGCATTGCATTTGCATACATGTTCATCTCATGCATTCGAGCATTTTCCCCGTTGTCCGTTTTGCATTCCGGCGCTTCGTTCTCCTCCGGTGGCCATTTCTAGCTTTCTTTCGTGTGTGGTTCAAACATTTCCGGATTGGACCGAGACTTTGCCATGCGGCCTTGGTTTACTACCGGTAGACCGCCTGTCAAGTTTCGTATCATTTGGACTTCGTTTGATACTCCAACGGTTAACCGAGGGACCGAAAAGGCCTTGTGTGTGTTGCAGCCCAACACCCCTCCAAATTTGTCCCAAAACCCACCAAACTCTGCTCCATGTCCTAGAGCGTTCGATCACGATCGCGTGGGCGAAAACCGCACCTCATTTGGACTCTCCTAGCTCCACTTATGCCTATTTAAAGGCCCCCCATTTTCGGATCTCGTCTTCCTCCCCGTCCTCCTCCTAAAAAAAAGCAGATCAACCCCCCCCCCGACGGACGTGTCCGGATCCGACCGGACACCGTCCGCCCCGCCGCCGCCAGCCAACCATTCGCCGCCACCTGTCCCCGGGGCGGGACCGCATCGCCGCCGGCCGCCTGGCCCGCGCCCGGCCCCCGTGGCCCATCTCCCCCGCCGCCTCGCGCCAGCGCCCCGCCGCCTTTCTTCCTCGTCGCCGGCGCCCCGCCGCCGCCCGTCCCCGGCCGCGCGCTGCCGCCGTCGCCGGCCGGCGCCACCGCGCCGGGCCCCGCCGCCTCGACCTCCTCCGGTGGCCCGCGCCGCCGCAGGACGCCGCTCCACCTCCGGCCGCCGTCCTCTCCTCCGGGCCCGGCCTTCCCCGCTGCTCCGGCCGCCGTCCCCACCATTCCCGGCGAACCTCGGCAGCCGTGCCGCTACAGTGCCCCGGCCGCCTCGTAATCCGTGCCGCTGGATCTAGATCTGGGTTGACCCCTCTCCCCCGAAACCCTAATTTTCGTGCTACCTTTGACTGCTTGTATCTCCGCAACCGTAGCTCCGTTTTGGGCATATGATATATCAAAATCTTCGTCTCGACATGTACATCATTTCATTCCATTGCATCATTTGCATTTGAGGTCATCTTGTTGCCCAAAATGCTGTTAGAAGGAGGCTTCGTGAGTTAAATTGCAGATCCGTTAGTTCATCATAGACTTTTGTCATTTTTTGCCATGTTTAATCCGTGCATGATATGCCTGTGCCCCTTTGGGATGAATTGTTAAGCATTTTGTCTTCTTTCCAGAGGTTCCACCCATGCATTTTTAGGATGTGTGTGGTGACCTGTGCAATCTGGCAAAGAGAGGCACCTGAGATTGCTGTTTTCAGGGACTTAGTGATTTTCACTAAGTCTGGGATATTTTAGTTCATGATGCCATATGTCCAGCTTGTTTCCTAGTGATCCGTGCCTCTTTTGAGGATGATAAGTAAGGGAGTTTTGATATTTATGTTATGCTCTATCCATCCATGTCTTTGTTTGCATATGTGGAGTGCTCTAGGTTGACTCAATCGAGCTCAACTTTTGCTTCGTTGTTAATCTGGGCAGATCGTCAACTTGTTTGCGATTTTGCCGATGCTATTGTTAGTGATACATGCATGCTATGCCATTGTTCTTGCCATGAGTAGCTAGAATTTTTTGTCTTCTTACTGGATATATTCTTGCCTTGCATGACTTGCACCGTAGTGAGTGCATCGAGCTCGTTTACATGCCTTCGTGAGTTAAATTTCTGCATGTCTCAGTTTTCACTAAGTCTGAAAACTGATTGTGTTTGAGCTATGTTCGTGTGCTCGGTAGAGTATTTTGTGAACCCTTTTGGCACCAGGTCACTTTGGGTGTTTTGTTAAGCTTGTTGAGTAGCTCCATGCCATGTTCTTACTTGTCATGTTCAGGTTATGTATCATGTTGTTTTGCTGCTCCGAAGAGGGCTTCGTGATCAGAAATTTCAGGCTAGTGTTAATTTCACTAAGTCTGAAATCTGTTTTGCATATTCATTTTTGCCATGCTTGTTTGAACCTCATAATGGATGAATTTGCCTATGGCTCAGTGCTAGTGATTTGTTAACCATCCTGTGTACATCACTTCCATGTATTTTGTTTTCATGTTTGCTGGCTGTAGCATGTTCGTTTCGTTGCATTTGGGAGCCTACTTGCTGTAAATCGCAGATCGGTTCGATTCGTAAAATGCTCGCCATTTCCAAACCGTAGCTCCGATTCCTATGATCTTTATATCGTTTTCAGGTGATTTCTTCCCCTCTATCCAGTGGCACACTTGGTTTTCCAAGTTGAGGCCAAGCTCATGCATTTTTCTGTCACGTCTTGCATTTTGCATCCCGCATCGAATCCCGCATAGCATATCATCATTTCATCATATTGCTTGGTCTTGCACGTGGTTGATTGTATCCTTGTTGCTTGTTTGTCTTGTTGGGTAGAGCCGGGAGACGAGTTCGCTACCGAGGAGCCCGTTGAGTTTGCTTGTGAGGATCCAGTCAACTTTGACAACTGTGCAGGCAAGATGATCATACCCTCGAAATCACTACTATCTTTGCTATGCTAGTTTGCTCGCTCTTGCTTTGCCAATGCTACGATGCCTACCTTTTGCTTGTCAGCCTCCCAATTGCCATGCCAAACCTCTAACCCACCATGTCCTAGCAAACCGTTGATTGGCTATGTTACCGCTTTGCTCAGCCCCTCTTATAGCGTTGTTAGTTGCAGGTGAAGATTGGAGCCGTTCCTTGTTGGAACATTTATTTACTTGTTGGGATATCATTATATTGCTATGTTATCTTAATGCATCTATATACTTGGTAAAGGGTGGAAGGCTCGGCCTCTCGCCTAGTGTTTTGTTCCACTCTTGCCGCCCTAGTTTCCGTCATATCGGTGTTATGTTCCCGGATTTTGCGTTCCTTACGCGGTTGGGTTATAATGGGAACCCCTTGATATTTCGCCTTGATTAAAGCTTTTCCAGCAATGCCCAACATTGGTTTTACCATTTGCCACCTACCCTTTTCTTTCCCTTGGGTTCTGCAGACTCAAGGGTCATCTTATTTTAGCCCCCCACGGGCCAGTGCTCCCTCTGAGTGTTGGTCCGACCGAGTAGACTGCGGGGCCACCTCGGGGCAACTTGAGGGTTGGTTTTACTCGTAGGATGTCTCATCTGAGTGTGCCCTGAGAAAGAGATATGTGCAGCTCCTATCGGGATTTGTCGGCACATTCGGGCGGTGTTGCTGGTCTTGTTTTAACCTGTCGAACTGTCTTGTTGTACCGGGTTACCGAGTCTGATCGGTGTGACTCGGGTGGAGGTCTATTCCTTCGTTGACCGTGAGAGCTTGTCATGGGCTAAGTTGGGACCCCCTGCAGGGATTGAACTTTCGAAAGCCGTGCCCGCGGTTATGGGCAGATGGGAATTTGTTAATGTCCGGTTGTAGATAACTTAAACCTTAATTAATTAAAATGAATCAACCGTGTGTGTTGCCGTGATGGCCTCTTCTCGGCGGAGTCCGGGAAGTGGACACGGTGTTGGAGTTATGTTTGCGCAGGTTGTTCCTTCTAGCTTCTCGCTCGCGCTTGCCTCTCTTCTCGCTCTCTTTTGCGTATAAGATAGCCACCATATATGCTAGTCGCTTGCTGCAGCTCCACATATATTTGCCTCATCCATTCCTATAAGCTTAAATAGTCTTGATCGCGAGGGTGCGAGATTGCTGAGTCCCTGTGGCTCACAAATACTATAATTCCAGATGCAGGTCCAGGTGATTCCGCTCCAGGTGACGAGTACGAGCTCAAGTGGGAGTTCGACGAGGACTCTCAGCGTTATTATGTTTCCTTTCCCGATGATCAGTAGTGGTGCCTAGTTGGGGTTTGATTCAGGGCCTTGTCGCATGTTGGGTTCTTTTCTATTTTGGCGCCGTAGTCGGGCCATGAGTGATTGCTTGATGGATGTTATTTATGTACTCTGATGTGACGTGGCGAGTGTAAGCCAACTATGTTATCTCCCCCTTTTATTATGTATTACATGGGATGTTGTAATGATTGCCTGACTTGCGACATTGCTTTCAATGCGGTTATGTCTCTAAGTCGTGCCTCGACACGTGGGAGCTATAGCCGCATCGAGGGCGTTACAAGTTGGTATCAGAGCCTTCCCCGACCTTAGGAGCCCCATTGCTTGATCGTTTTAGCAGCCGAGTTGTGTCTAGAAAAATGTTTTGAGTCATTTAGGAATTATATATCGGAGAGCTTAGGAATTCTTTTTACTTCCCAGTCTCCTCATCGCTCTGGTAAGGCATCCTGACGTAGAGTTTTGACTCTTCTCTTTCTCAAATTACTAAATTTTTTTAGGATCACGCGAGTATCTTGGTTTTGTTCCGATGGTTTTGTGACGAGAACATTGTTCTTGGTGCCTCCTGTCTTTAGGGGTTGTGGCAGTGTCCCGGGGAGTTGAGCTCCGAGGTGTTGTCGTCATAATTTTATCGTTGCAATTCTGGAATACTTGAGATATGTTCGCCGACATCGAAAATCTCTTTTATGCAGTTCGTTGGTGAGATAACCTCGACGCCACCCAGTACTGGGGCGGGAGTTCGGGAGTATCGCCATAACTTGTATAACGGATGCTTTTCGAAGGTTGAGATAGATGGTTTCCGAAGGTTCTGGTTATGTGTTGAAGGATGATACAGCTGGATGTAGGATTGCTAGCTTGAGTGAGATATTATGCTCCCCTGTATCCCCAACACCTGATTGCATAACCGAAAATTTCGGGAATTTCATAGGTGGGAATTCAAGTAGCCTTAGGATATCTTTCCGACAGATGTATGATATGAAATTGGGGTTCGACGTCTAGTGGTTCGCCTATTCACGGTCGATTTTACAGTGGTCTCGTTGTGTCTTAAAGAGTCCTTGGCTATGCTGACTCGGGGACGCTTCGTATGTCATGTGCACTGCCTTGTACATGATGGTGCTGTACGATCGAGCCCGTGTAGGTCCCACCACGAAAACTTCCGGACGAAATTTCTATCATCTATTTGTTCCGGCTTATTCCGCAAGCCAACCCTTGGTTTTTATTTCGAGTTGTGGCATTCGTTTTGCTTCGACGTCATATGTTGATTCCATCCCTCGTTGATTGTACCCCTTCTACCTGATTCTTCGTGGCTTTCGCAATTTAGGAATATGTGACCACTTCAAGAGAAATGCATTCGTTCATTTTGTTCGGATGTGAAGACTATATGTTGCAATTTTCATTCCGTTGGTTTCAGCTTCATTTATCTGTCTATGTGCTAACGGTGGTCAACCTCTTCAGGATGGCTCCCGCTAAGAGCACCAGTCAGAACCAGAATCAAGATCCGCCACCGCCTCCACCTCCTCCAGAGGCATGGCAAGCTGTGATGGCCGCAACCAATGCAAACACTCAGCTGATCATGCAAATTATCAAGAGCGCAATCAAGGCAGTCAAGGGAATCAAGGCAGCAATCAGAGTCACTTTGCTACACTCAACCAGTTCCTTGCTAATGGGCCAAAGACTTTCAGCAATTGTGTTGAGGCAACCGATGCTGACGATTGGCTTGTGGATCTGTGTAAGCATTTCGAGTGCAGTAACGTCAGGCCTGAGGACTTTGTCAAGTTCGCTTCCTTCCAACTCAAAGATCAGCTGCAGAATGGTTCCAGCAGTACAAGGATTCCAGAGGTGGACGTGTTATCACTTGGGATGATTTCCGTCGAGATTTCCGAGCTCATCACATTCCGCAGAGCGTGGTTGAAAGCAAGCGTGAGGAATTCCGCAATCTGAAGCAAGGCTCTTTGTCTGTCTATGACTACAACAAATTGTTCCAGAAACTTGCCCGCTTTGCCAAGCAGGACGTGCCTGATGAGAAGAGCATGATATATCAGTTCAGGGGTGGTCTCAGAGAAGATATTCAGCTCGCTCTTGTTCTCTTCGAGCCTTTGAGATACGATGAGTTCTACAACATGGCACTGAAGCAAGAGGCTGCTCAGTTGAGGTGTGATGCTTCCAGGAAGCGAGTCAGAGATGTTACTCCTTCTTCCTCTACTCAAGTGGCCAAGCAGCAGAAGTTTGGCTTCCTCCTCCTCCGTTCCGTCAGCCGTATCAGCAGAAGAGCAAAGGTGGTAGTGGTTCTTCCCACCCACCCAACCCAGGCTTTCAGAACAAGGCTTCGTCTCAACCTCCAAGATCGAGTGCTCCGTATCACCGTCCGCTCTCAGAGGTCACGTGCAACAAGTGCCAACAGAAGGGTCACTATGCCAACAAGTGTTTCAACCAGAGGCGTCTTCCTCCTCCTCCTGTGAGATCGGCAAGTACAGCTATGGTCAAGCATACCCCAAGCACGCCAAGGTCAATTTGATGAAATGCAGCTCAGGCAGAGGACTCGTCAGATGTCATCATGGGTAACCTTCCTGTTAATGATATTCCTGCAAAAGTTCTTTTTGACACTGGTGCATCGCATTCCTTTTTCTCATGCCTTTTGCATCGAAGCACAATGTTGATACCGAGATTATGCCCAAAGTCATGCAAGTTGTTTCTCCCGGCAAGCTTTTGACTTCTAGTTTGGTTGCTCCCGATGTCTCTATCACGTTGGCGATTACAAGTTTCTCTCTTCTCCGGTGGTTCTTGGTAACTTCGGATATTGATCTTATTCTCGGAATGGATTGGCTTTCTAAGCACAAGGCTCAGCTTGATTGTGCAGCCAGGCAGATTCAATTGACTCATTCGTCTGAGGAAGTAATTGTCTTTGCCGCTCGGGATAATACTATCCGTCTGTTTTCTCTCAATGAGAAGGGTGAACTGATGCTATTTCGCAAATTCAGTGTTTGCGAATATCAAGACGTCTTTCCAGAAGAACTCCCAGGGATGCCTCCAAACCGGCCGGTTGAATTTGTTATTGAACTTGAGCCCGGTACGGAACCTGTGTGCAAACGTCCCTACAAGCTCGGCCCAAAGAGTTGAAGGAGCTGAAAACAACTCGATGAGCGCAAGAAAGATTGGGTCTCATCCGGCCTAGTACTTCTCCGTGGGGTTGTGGGTGGTTCTTTTTGTGAAGAAAAGGATGGATCGAGTCGACTTTGTGTTGATTACCGTCCAGTGAACAAGAAGACCATCAAGAACAAATACCCACTTCCCAACATCAATGAGCTGTTCGAACAACTAGGGTGCCCAAGTATTCTCCAAGCTTGATCTTCCCGTATGGGTTATCACCAGATTCGCATTCGTGAAGAAGATATTCCCAAGACAGCATTCAGAACAAGCTTTGGTTCATATGAATACACTGTCATGTCTTTTGGCCTCGCCAACGCTCCTCCGACGTTCTCTCGCATGATGAATTTCATCTTCAACGCCTACACCAATGACTTCGTTTTGGTCTATCTCGATGACATTCTGGTTTTCTCGAAGAACAAGGAAGATCATGCCAAGCACTTGCGTTTGGTTCTTGATAAGCTCAGGGAACATCAGTTCTACGCCAAGTTCTCCAAGTGTGAATTTTGGCTCGATGAGGTTCTTTATCTTGGTCATATCATCTCTGCCAAGGGCATTGCCGTGAATCCTGAGAAGGTGTCTGCAATTGTGAATTGGGAACCTCCTCAGAACGTGAAGCAACTCCGCAGTTTCCTCGGTCTCGCAAGCTATTGCCAGAAGATTCGTTGAAAACTTTTCTAAGATCGCAGCCTCTCTCAAATCTTCTCAGAAGCACGTCAAGTACGTTTGGTCTCCGGAGTGTGATATTGCTTTCAACACTTGGAAAGAGAAGTTGATCACTGCTCCAGTTCTTACTCCGCCTGATGAATCCAAGCCGTACGAGGTCTTTTGTGATGCCTCTCTCCAAGGTCTCGGTGCAGTTTTGATGCAAGAGAAGAAAGTGGTTGCTTATACATCTCGCCAGTTGAAGCCTAATGAGAAGAACTACCCCACTCATGATCTCGAGTTGGCGGCAGTTGTGCACGCTTTGTTGACTTGGAGACATCTTCTATTGGGAAGGAAAGTGGACATTTTCACTGATCACAAGAGTCTCAAGTACATCTTCACTCAGCCTAATCTCAACCTAAGGCAAACTCGATGGGTCGAAATTATTCAAGAGTATAATCCGAGTATTGAGTATACTCCAGGCAAGGCCAATGTGATTGCTGACGCTTTGAGCAGAAAGGCCTATTGCAACAGTCTGATTCTCAAGCCTTATCAACCCGAGCTTTGTGAAGCTTTCCGCAAACTTAATCTGCAAGTTGTTCCTCAAGGTTTCCTCGCCAACCTTCAAGTCTCTCCTACCTTAGAAGACCAGATTCGCCAAGCCCAACTTCTTGATGCGATGGTGAAAAAGGTGAAGATTGGGATTGCCAAGAGTCAGTCCAAGTACAAGTGTTACCGACTTGATGACAAGGACACTCTCTTCTTCGAGGATCGAATTGTTGTGCCCAAAGGTGAACTTCGTAAAGTGATCATGAACGAGGCTCATAATTCTCTCCTCTCCATCCACCCTGGGAGCACGAAGATGTATCAGGACCTCAAGCAAGCTTATTGGTGGACTCGAATGAAGCACGAGATCGCTCAATTCATGAATGAACGTGATGTTTGCAGAAGAGTGAAGGCAGAACACCAAAGGCCAGCTGGTCTCCTCCAACCTCTTGCCATTCCAGAATGGAAGTTTGACCACATTGAAATGGACTTCGTGACTGGGTTTCCAAAGTCCAAGCGTGGCAATGATGCTATATTCGTTGTCATCGACGAGCTCACCAAAGTGGCTCACTTTCTGCCTATCAAAGAGTCGATCACTGCAGCTCAATTGGCGGAACTCTATACCTCTCGCATTGTCTCTCTGCACGGTATTCCTCAAGTGATCTCTTCAGACCGTGGCAGCATCTTTACCTCTAAGTTTTGGGATTCTTTTCAGAAGGCCATGGGCACCAACATCCGCTTCAGCACTGCTTTCCATCCTCAAACGAGCGGTCAAGTCGAGCGTGTCAATCAGATTCTCGAAGACATGCTCAGGGCCTGCGTGATTTCTTTCGGCATGAAGTGGGAGGACTGTCTTCCTTATGCTGAATTCTCCTATAACAACAGTTTTCAAGCAAGTTCGGGCAAGGCCCCTTTTGAAATTCTGTATGGCAGGAAGTGCCGTACCCCTCTCAACTGGTCTGAAACCGGTGAACGTCAGCTGCTGGGTAATGACTTAATCACAGAAGCAGAAGAAATGTGCAAAGTCATTCGTGATAACCTCAAAGCAGCCCAATCCCGCCAGAAGAGCTACTATGATAGTAAGCACCGTGATTTGGCTTTCGAGATCGGAGATCATGTTTACCTCCGTGTCTCTCCTATGAAAGGTACTCGTCGCTTCGGTATCAAAGGGAAGCTTGCCCCTAGATACGTGGGACCTTTCAATATTGTCAGCAAGAGAGGCGACCTCGCCTATCAACTCGAGCTTCCTTCAAACTTTGCAAATGTTCATGATGTGTTCCATGTCTCTCAGCTTCGAAAATGCTTCAAGACTCCTGACCGCACCGTCAACTTCGAGGACATTGAGCTCCAAGAAGATATCTCTTATCGTGAGCACCCAGTTGCTATTCTTGAAGAGACTGAACGCAAGACTCGCAACAAGTCAATCAAATTTCTCAAAGTCAAGTGGTCTCACCATTCCGACCATGGAGCTACCTGGGAACGCGAGGATCACCTCCGTTCTGAGTACCCGGAGTTCTTTCAGTCCTAGATCTCGGGACGAGATCTTTTCGTAGTGGTGGAGTGTTGTAACGCCCCAGATATACTTTCCATATTTGTATCCAACTCTTGCCGTCTCCGGCGCTAAGTTATATTTATTTCTCGGGTTTGGGTCTTTGTCTCCGTGTGTTGTTTTTATTTTTCGTGCATCTCTTATCATGTCATCACGTGCATTGCATTTGCATACATGTTCATCTCATGCATTCGAGCATTTTCCCCGTTGTCCGTTTTGCATTCCGGCGCTTCGTTCTCCTCCGGTGGCCATTTCTAGCTTTCTTTCGTGTGTGGGGTTCAAACATTTCCGGATTGGACCGAGACTTGCCATGCGGCCTTGGGCTACTACCGGTAGACCGCCTGTCAAGTTTCGTATCATTTGGACTTCGTTTGATACTCCAACGGTTAACCGAGGGACCGAAAAGGCCTTGTGTGTGTTGCAGCCCAACACCCTCCAAATTTTTCCCAAAACCCACCAAACTCTGCTCCATGTCCTAGAGCGTTCGATCACGATCGCGTGGGCGAAAACCGCACCTCATTTGGACTCTCCTAGCTCCACTTATGCCTATTTAAAGGCCCCCCATTTTCGGATCTCGTCTTCCTCCCCGTCCTCCTCCTAAAAAGAAGCAGACCACCCCCCCCCCCCCACCGACGGACGTGTCCGGATCCGACCGGACACCGTCCGCCCCGCCGCCGCCAGCCAACCATTCGCCGCCACCTGTCCCCGGGGCGGGACCGCATCGCCGCCGGCCCGCCTGGCCCGCGCCCGGCCCCCGTGGCCCATCTCCCCCGCCGCCTCGCGCCAGCGCCCCGCCGCCGTTCTTCCTCGTCGTCGGCGCCCCGCCGCCGCCCGTCCCCGGCCGCGCGCTGCCGCCGTCGCCGGCCGGCGCCACCGCGTCGGGCCCCGCCGCCTCGACCTCCTCCGGTGGCCCGCGCCGCCGCAGGACGCCGCTCCACCTCCGGCCGCCGTCCTCTCCTCCGGGCCCGGCCTTCCCCGCTGCTCCAGCCGCCGTCCCCACCATTCCCGGCGAACCTCGGCAGCCGTGCCGCCACAGTGCCCCGGCCGCCTCGTAATCCGTGCCGCTGGATCTAGATCTGGGTTGACCCCTCTCCCCCGAAACCCTAATTTTCGTGCTACTTTTGACTGCTTGTATCTCCGCAACCGTAGCTCCATTTTGGGCATATGATATATCAAAATCTTCGCCTCGACATGTACATCATTTAATTCCATTGCATCATTTGCATTTGAGGTCATCTTGTTGCCCAAAATGCTGTTAGAAGGAGGCTTCCTGAGTTAAATTGCAGATCCGTTAGTTCATCATGCACTTTTGTCATTTTTGCCATGTTTAATTCGTGCATGATATGCCTGTGCCCCTTTGGGATGAATTGTTAAGCATTTTGTCTTCTTTCCAGAGGTGCCACCGATGCATTTTTAGGATGTGTGTGTTGTCTTGTGCAAGCTTGCGAAGAGAGGTACCTGAGATTGCTGATTTCAGGGACTTAGTGATTTTCACTGTCTGGGATATTTTAGTTCATCATGCCATATGTCCAGCTTGTTTCCTAGTGATCCGTGCCTCTTTTGAGGATGATAAGTAAGGGAGTTTTGATATTTATGTTATGCTCTATCCATTCATGTCTTTGTTTGCATATATGGAGTGCTCTAGGTTGACTCCATCGAGCTCAACTTTTGCTTCGTTGTTAATCTGGGCAGATCGTCAACTCATTTGCGATTTTGCCGGTGCTATTGTTAGTGATCCATGCATGCTATGCCTTTGTTCTTGCCATGTGTAGCTAGCATATTGTGCCTTCTTGCTGGATATATGCTTGCCTTGCCATGACTTGCACCGTAGTGAGTGCATCGAGCTCGTTTACATGCCTTCGTGAGTTATATTTCAGCATGTCTCAGTTTTCACCAAGTCTGAAAACTGATTGTGTTTGAGCTATGTTCGTGTGCTCGGTAGAGTATTTTGTGAACACTTTTGGCCCCAGGTCACTTTGGGTGTTTTGTTAAGCTTGTTTAGTAGCTCCATTCCATGGTCTTACTTGTCATGTTCAGGGGTTTTGTATCATGTTGTTTTGCCTGCTCCGAAGAGGGCTTCGTGATCTGAAATTTCAGGCTAGTGTTAATTTCACTAAGTCTGGAATCTGTTTTGCATATTCATTTTTGCCATGCTGTTTGAACTCTTAATGGATGAATTTGCCTATGGCTCAGTGCTAGTGTTTTGTTAAGCATCTTGTGTACATCACTGCCATGTACTTTGTTTTTCATGTTTGGTGGCTGTAGCATGTTTCATTTCGTTGCATTTAGATGCCTACTTGCTGTAAATCGCCAGACCGGTGTTCATATCTTAAAACGCTTGCCATTTCCAAACGTAGCTCGATTCCAATGATCTTTATATCGTTTTCAAGATTTCATCCCCTCTATCCAGGTGGCACCCTTGGAATTCCAAGTGAGCCCAGGTTCATGCATTTCCTGTCCATATCTTGCATTTTGCATCCCGCATCGCATCCCGCATAGCATATCATCATTTCATCATATTGCTTGGTCTTGCACGTGGTTGATTGTATCCTTGTTGCTTGTTTGTCTTGTTTGGGTAGAGCCGGGAGATGAGTTCGCTACCGAGGAGCCCGTTGAGTTTGCTTGTGAGGATCCAGTCAGCTTTGACAACTGTGCAGGCAAGATGATCATACCCTCGAAATCACTACTATCTTTGCTATGCTAGTTTGCTCGCTCTTTTGCTATGCCAATGCTACGATGCCTACCTTTTGCTTGTCAGCCTCCCAATTGCCATGTCAAACCTCTAACCCACCATGTCCTAGCAAACCGTTGATTGGCTATGTTACCGCTTTGCTCAGCCCCTCTTATAGCGTTGCTAGTTGCAGGTGAAGATTGGAGCCGTTCCTTGTTGGAACATTTATTTACTTGTTGGGATATCATTATATTGCTTGTTATCTTAATGCATCTATATACTTGGTAAAGGGTGGAAGGCTCGGCCTCTCGCCTAGTGTTTTGTTCCACTCTTGCCGCCCTAGTTTCCGTCATATCGGTGTTATGTTCCCGGATTTTGCGTTCCTTACGCGGTTGGGTTATAATGGGAACCCCTTGATATTTCGCCTTGATTAAAGCTTTTCCAGCAATGCCCAACCTTGGTTTTACCATTTGCCACCTAGCCTTTTCTTTCCCTTGGGTTCTGCAGACTCAAGGGTCATCTTATTTTTACCCCCCACGGGCCAGTGCTCCCTCTGAGTGTTGGTCCGAACGAGCTGCTGCGGGGCCACCTCGGGGAACTTGAGGGTTGGTTTTACTCGTAGGCATGTCTCATCTGAGTGTGCCCTGAGAAAGAGATATGTGCAGCTCCTATCGGGATTTGTCGGCACATTCGGGCGGTGTTGCTGGTCTTGTTTTAACCTGTCGAACTGTCTTGTTGTACCGGGTTACCGAGTCTGATCGGTGTGACTCGGGTGGAGGTCTATTCCTTCGTTGACCGTGAGAGCTTGTCATGGGCTAAGTTGGGACCCCCTGCAGGGATTGAACTTTCGAAAGCCGTGCCCGCGGTTATGGGCAGATGGGAATTTGTTAATGTCCGGTTGTAGATAACTAACCTTAATTAATTTAAAATGAATCAACCGTGTGTGTTACCGTGATGGCCTCTTCTCGGCGGAGTCCGGGAAGTGGACACGGTGTTGGAGTTATGTTTGCGCAGGTTGTTCCTTCTAGCTTCTCGCTCGCGCTTGCCTTCTCTTCTCGCTCTCTTTTGCGTATAAGATAGCCACCATATATGCTAGTCGCTTGCTGCAGCTCCACATATATTTGCCTCATCCATTCCTATAAGCTTAAATAGTCTTGATCGCGAGGGTGCGAGATTGCTGAGTCCCTGTGGCTCACAAATACTATAATTCCAGATGCAGGTCCAGGTGATTCCGCTCCAGGTGACGAGTACGAGCTCAAGTGGGAGTTCGACGAGGACTCTCAGCGTTATTATGTTTCCTTTCCCGATGATCAGTAGTGGTGCCTAGTTGGGGTTTGATTCAGGGCCTTGTCGCATGTTGGGTTCTTTTCTATTTTGGCGCCGTAGTCGGGCCATGAGTGTTTGCTTGATGGATGTTATTTATGTACTCTGATGTGACGTGGCGAGTGTAAGCCAACTATGTTATCTCCCCCTTTTATTATGTATTACATGGGATGTTGTAATGATTGCCTGACTTGCGACATTGCTTTCAATGCGGTTTTGCCAGGTGTCGTTCAGTTATTCGCTGTTGTTGCCTTGTCATGTGCTTGCGTGTTGCATCTTATCATGTCATCATGTGCATTGCATCATCATGTTTTAAAACTTGCATCTGTCCCGGCCTCCTCGTTCCGCCCGTTGTCCGTTCTGAGCCCAACCACACTTGCACGCGCCCGTGGCATGTCCGAAATAGTATTTTATAAGTGGCCGGAAAAATGTTCTTGGAATGGGACGAAAGTTGGCGTGCGGTGTTGTTATGTTGTAGGTAGGCCGCCTGCCAAGTTTCATCGCATTCAGAGCTCGTTTGATAGCCCAACCGTTAAACTATAGCGGCATTATAGCCGGTCTAGCGTCGGACGTTTTCGGTCTCCGGAAACAGTCGCCGGGCTGCATCTCTCCCCTCTTCTCTCAGACCGACCCGCTCTTCACAATCCGCCAGACCCAACCTAATCTCTCTCGTCAGCCCGCAGCCCCCCTCGCGCGCGTCCGAAATTTGTCCCGGACCCAACCCGGACTGTCGCCACCGTTGTGTCCGGATCATCCCCAAACATCTACAAAACGTCTCCGTTTTGTTAATTATACTTCCTACCCTATTTTCTCGACCGCTCGATTATTTGGAGGACGGTTTCGCCCCTAGTCAAAACCCACCTACTATATATAACCAGACCAAACCCTATTTTCTAGGGATCCTCCCTGTCCAATCCCCGCCGCCACTCCTCTCCATATCGGATTCTTCCCCGATCAAAAATTCCACCAATCCAGCTCTCCACCCGATCACCTGCCCAATCCAGCCTCGTCTCGCCTCCCGTGTCTGCCTGCGCATCGAACCCAGAGGAGCCCGAGGCCACCCAGCCGCGCCTCCTCGCAACCCGTCGCGACCATCTCCATCAGGCCGGACCCTCACCCCTCGTTGCTTTCTCCTTCCCTGCCTCTACTCCTCCTCTCACATCTCCCTCTCTCTTTTCACAGGAAACCGAACACACGCCGCCCGTCGCCGGAGCGTCGTCCTTGTCCATTGCTGTCCCGCCGAGATCCTCGAGCTCCCGCTGCTCCGCCCTCGCAAGTGTTGCCCGAGCTCTCCTGCTCGACCTCGCCATCCCCGGCGCCCTAGCTGGACCTCGCCGGAGCCGCCGGCTAACGAGGACGACCCCACGCCCTGTCCTCCTTCCTTTCCCCCTTCTCCTTTTCCTCCTTCCCTCACAATGCCTCTCTCTCTCTCTCTCTGTGACTTGCCACAGCAGGAGATTCCGCCGCCGTTTCGCGTCAGATCCGGCCGAGGACCGCCGGATCCCGCCGCCTCCGCCATGGATTCCCCATCCCCAGACCTCCTGCCGCTCGCCGGAGTCCTCAGCGCCGCCGCTGCCCTTCTTCTTGTCGAAAAGAGGAGAACGAAGCCTCTGCCTCAAGTCGTTCCATGCGACCGTGTCGACTCCCTCGGCCTCGAGCCACGACCGCGTGTCCTTGCATGGCGTTGACCGCGCCCCGGTCCAGTGCCTCGCCTCTGTTGTCTTGGCCTCTCCATCGATCTGGGCTAAAGCCCATGGGTGAGCAGCCCAGTTCTGCACAGTTTCAGCCCATAGTTTTTTTTTGTGCACTGCGAATTTGTCCATTAAACCTGAGACTGCAGTTTTACAGAAAAGCCCTCTTACATCATGCATTTAATATCTCCACAACCGTGCATCGGATTAAAATGTTTTATATATGAAACTTGCTTAGAATTTTGTGTAGATTAATAATATCCAACTTTCATCTATGTTTAAAATATTTAAAATTTTGTTTGCATTAATTTGCTCCTATGCCATGTTAAAATGATTTTATTCATAACTAAATAACCGTAACTTGGATTTTAATAATCTTTATATGTAATTGGGGTAGAAAAATGCCTAGTTTAACATGATGGCCTTACTTTGCATGTTTAACAACTCTAAAATATTGTTTAGGGCAGAACAGTACCTAACCAAAAATATGCATATGAGGATTTACCGGAATTGTTGTTCGTTGCTTCCGGCCTCATTTAACCTTGACTAGATAGGTAGTTTTCATTTGCTTCACCTCTTGCCATGTTAATCAACATTTAATATTGTTGGGGTACATAAACGAGAGAGAACTAAATAATTGATGTGGTGCTCCGTCAATATGCAACTCGTTGCATATTGAGCTTCCACTTAATTTGTAGTTTTGCTTGTGCACTTTGACATGCCATGCATACTTAAATCGGACATGCATCATACTTGATTGTGCATCATGCCATGTTCATGTCGTGGTTGTTTACTATGTTGTGTGCTTCTTTTCCGGTGGTTGCTTCTTCGGGTTGGTTCCGATAACGTCGAGGTTGTGAGGATCCGTTCGTCTACGTCCGTTTGTCTTCTTCATGGACTCGTTCTTCTTCCTTGCGGGATTTCAGGCAAGATGATCATACCCTCGAAATCACTACTATCTTTGCTATGCTAGCTTGCTCGCTCTTTGCTATGCCAATGCTACGATGCCTACCATTTGCTTGTCAGCCTCCCAAATTGCCATGTCAAACCTCTAACCCACCATGTCCTAGCAAACCATTGATTGGCTATGTTACCGCTTTGCTCAGCCCCTCTTATAGCGTTGCTAGTTGCAGGTGAAGATTGGAGGCCGTTCCTTGTTGGAACATTTACTTACTGGTTGGGATATCACTATATATCTTATTTAATTAATGCATCTATATACTTGGTAAAGGGTGGAAGGCTCGGCCTTATGCCTGGTGTTTTGTTCCATTCTTGCCGCCCTAGTTTCCGTCATATCGGTGTTATGTTCCCGGATTTTGCGTCCCTTACGCGGTTGGGCTATAATGGGAACCCCTTGACAGTTCGCCTTAAGTAAAGCTTTGCCAGCAATGCCCAACCTTGGTTTTACCATTTGCCACCCAGCCTTTTTTTCCCTTGGGAGTCGCGCATCCCGAGGGTCATCTTATTTTAACCCCCCCGGGCCAGTGCTTGTCTAAGTGTTGGTCCGAACTGAGTAGACTGCGGGCCACCTCGGGGAAACTTGAGGGCTGGTTTACTCGTAGGATGTCTCATCCGGTGTTGCCCTGAGAACGAGATATGTGCAGCTCCCATCAGGATGTCGGCACATCGGGCGGTGTTGCTGGTTTAGTTTTACCCTGTCGAAATGTCTTGTTGTACCGGGATACCGAGTCTGATCGGAACGTCTCGGGTGGAGGTCTATTCCTTCGATTGACCGTGAGAGCTTGTGATGGGCTAAGTTGGGACACCCTGCAGGGATTTGAACTTTCGAAAGCCGTGCCCGCGGTTATGGGCAGATGGGAATTTGTTAACGTCCGGTTGTAGAAAACCTGAAGTCGACCTTAATTAAAATGAATCAACAGCGTGTGTAACCGTGATGGTCTCTTTCCGGCGGAGTCCGGGAAGTGAACACGGTTGTTGGAGTTATGCTTGACGTAGGTAGTCCATAGGATCACTTCTTGATCATAGTTTTATCGACCGTGACTTTGCCTTCTCTTCTCGCTCTCTATTGCGTATGTTAGCCACCATATATGCTAGTCGCTTGCTGCAGCTCCACCTCATACCTTTACCTTACCCATAAGCTTAAATAGTCTTGATCGCAGGGTGCGAGATTGCTGAGTCCCCGTGGCTCACAGATACTTCCAAAACCAGCTTGCAGGTGCCGATGAGTCCGTGCAGATGACGTGCAACCAAGCTCAGGAGGAGCTCGTTGAAGATCTTGTCCTTTATGTTGTTTCGTTCTAGTTGATCAGTAGTGGAGCCCAGTTGGGGTCGATCGGGGGCCTTTGTCGCATTTGGGGTTCTTCTTTCATTTTGGCTCCGTAGTCGGGCCTTGATTGTATCTGATTGATGTAATGTTTTATTCATGTAATTGGGTGAAGTGGCGATTGTAAGCCAACTATGTATCTCTTTCCCTTATTATATTACATGGGTTGTGTGAAGATTACCTCACTTGCGACATATGCCTTCAATGCGATTATTCCCCTAAGTCGTGCCTCGACACGTGGGAGATATATTCGCATCGAGGGTGTTACCACATAACGTTTGGTGGCGATCGGTATTATGAGTTTATGTGTTTTGATGTACCGAAGGTAGTTCGGAATTCTAGATAATTTAACGGACATGACGAGGAGTCTCGAATTGGTCGCGACATAAAGATTGATATATTGGACGGCTATATTCGGACACCGAAAGTGTTCTGGGTGATTTTGGAGAAAACCGGAGTGCCTGAGGGTTACCGGACCCCCCCCTCCCCGGGGAAAGTTGGGCCTTCATGGGCCATATGGAAGAGGGGAGGCAGCCCACAAGGGGCAGCCGTTCCCCCTCCCTATAGGGAGTCCGAATTGTACTAGGGAGGGGGGCGCGCCCCCTTTCCTTCTCCTCTTCCTCTCCTTTCCTTCTTTCCCCTTCTCCTCCTAGTAGGACTAGGAAAGGAGGAATCCTACTCCTACTAGTAGGAGGATTCCTCCTCCCTTGGCGCGCCCCTAGGGTCGGCCTGCCTCCCCC
This sequence comes from Triticum urartu, assembly GCF_003073215.2. Taxonomy (NCBI): domain Eukaryota; kingdom Viridiplantae; phylum Streptophyta; class Magnoliopsida; order Poales; family Poaceae; genus Triticum; species Triticum urartu. The sequence goes on along the minus strand of NC_053024.1, from coordinate 572,175,759 downwards.
CTTGCTCCTTTATATACGGGGGCAGGGGGCACCCTAGGACACACAAGTTGATTGTTTCCAGCCGTGTGCGGTGCCCCCCTCCACCATAATCCACCTCGGTCATATCGTCGTAGTGCTTAGGCGAAGCTCTGCGCCTGTAGCTACATCATCACCGTCATCATGCCGTCATTCTCACGAAGCTCTCCCTAGACACTCAGCTGGATCGAGAGTTCGTGGGATGTCACCAAGCTAAACGTGTGCAGATCACAGAGGTGCCGTACTTTCGGTACTAGGATCGTTCAGATCATGAAGACGTACGACTACATCAACCACATTGTCATAACACTTCCGCTTATGGTCTACGAGGGTACATAGACAACACTCTCCCCTCTCGTTGCTATACATCACCATGATCTTGTGTGTGCTTAGGATTTTTTGTGAAATTACTGCGTTCCCCAACAGCTCTGAGTCCTCAGTGTATGAGGATGCCGCCGAAGCGCCCCATCGGAGGGAGTGGCAACGCCGGGGCTGCTGAAGCACCTGAGCACGGCGTGAATATGGAGACAAACGTTTCCATCATCGCCGATGAGGTGGAGAACGAGGCTGCCAACAAGCGTTGGCGGGTCGAGAAAGAACCACAAGCGACTCCAGCAGGCCTAGACTTCATCAACAACCTCCCCGATGATATGTTGATAGTCATCATATCCTCCTCCCAATCAAATATCGGGCATAAAATGATACTTGAATAAGAAAGATCTCGATGAAGATGCTTATATATTGGGCATCAAGATCTATAGAGATAGACCAGGACGCTTAATTGAACTTTCACAAAGCACATACCTTGATAAAGTTTTGAAGAAGTTCAAAATGGATCAGTGAAAGAAAGGGTTCTTGCCTATGTTACAAGGTGTGAAGTTGAGTAAAGACTCAAAACCCGACCACGACAAAAAATAGAAAGAGAATGAAAAGTCATTCTCTATGCCTCAGCCATAGGTTCTATAAATTGTGCTATGCTGTGTACCAGACCTATTGTGTACCTCACCATGAGTTTGGCAAGAGGGTACAATAGTGATTCAGGAATGGATCACTGGACATCGGTCAAATTATCTTTAGTGGAATACGGACATGTTTCTCGGTTATGGAGGTGACAAAAAGTTCATGGTAAAGGGTTACATCAATGCAAGCTTTGACACTGATCCGGATGGCTCTAAGTCTCAATCTGGATACATATTGAAAGTGGGAGCAATTAGCTAGAGTAGCTCCATGCAGAGCATTATAGACATAGAAAATTTGCAAAATACATACGGCTCTGAATGTGGCAAACCCGTTGACTAAACTTCTCTCACAACCAAAACATGATCACACCTTAGTACTCTTTGTGTGTTAACCACATAGCAATGTGAACTAGATTATTGACTCTAGTAAACCCTTTGGGTATTAGTAACATGGCGTTGTGAACTAATCACATAAAGATGGGAACTATTGGTGTTAAATCACATGACGATGTGAACTAGATTTTATTGACCTCTAGTGCCCAAGTGGATCTCTCTCTTTTGCCCTAGAGGCAATAATAAAGTTGGTATTTATATTTCCTTATATCATGATAAATGTTTATTATTCATGCTAGAATTGTATTAACCAGAAACTTAGTACATGTGTGAATACATAGACAAACAGAGTGTCCCTAGTATGCCTCTACTAGACTAGCTCGTTAATGAAAGATGGTTAAGTTTCCTAACCATAGACATGTGTTGTCACTTGATGAACGAGATCACATCATTAGAGAGTGATGTGATAGACAAGACCCATCCGTTAGCTTAGCATAATGATCGTTTAGTTTTAGTGCTATTGCTTTCTTCATGACTTATACATGTTCCTCTGACTGAGATTATGCAACTCCCGAATACCGGAGGAACACCTTGTGTGGTATCAGGCGTCACAACGTAACTGGGTGATTATAAAGATGCTCTACAGGTGTCTCCTATGGTGTTTGTTGAGTTGGCATAGATCAAGATTAGGGTTTGTCACTCTGATTATCGGAGAGGTATCTCTGGGCCCTGTCGGTAATGCACATCACTATGAGCCTTGCAAGCAATGTGACTAATGAGTTAGTTACAAGATGATGCAGTACGGAACGAGTAAAGAGACTTGCCGGTGACGAGATTGAGCTAGGTATGATGATACCGATGATCGAATCTCGGGCAAGTAACATACGGATGACAAAGGGAACAACGTATGTTGTTATGCGGTTTGACCGATAAAGATCTTCGTAGAATATGTAGGAGCCAATACGAGCATCCAGGTTCCGCTATTGGTTATTGACCGAAGATGTGTCTCGGTCATGTCGACATAGTTCTTGAACCCTTAGGGTCCACACGCTTAACGTTCGATGACGATTTGTATTATGAGAAATGTGATTTGATGACCGAAGTTTGTTCGGAGTCCCGGATGAGATCACGGACATGACGAGGAGTCTCGAAATGGTGAAGAGGTAAATATCGATATATTGGAAGGTTATATTCGGACACCAGAATGGTTCCGAAGTGTTTCGGGTATTTTCCGGAGTACCGGGAGGTTACCGGAACCCCCTGGGGAAGTAATGGGCCTTAATGGGCTTTAGGGGAAAGAAGAGAAGGGCTTCGAGGCAGGATCCGGGGTCGGATTAGTGGACGTATGTCCGGCGACATCTTTGGATATAGTCCGGTGAACACTCCCTAAAATATGGTGTAGTAAGGAAAGTCGCAATTCAGTATGATTGCCATGGGGCATATTAAAAACCGGGCCTCTTCGACGAAGGCCGGGCAGTGTCGCCATCCGCCTTTCTCTTCGAAGACCCACCTTGCGTGGGCTCCCCCGTTGACACCTGATTTTGGCAAGATACAGATTGCAATGAAGATGGTCTCGAGTGAACGGGTTTTCAGCATGAAAAATAATTCACGTCGCCGAGTGGAACCACTTTGATGTTTCGATTATAGTTCATTCGACTTTATCTTACGGACCGAAACTATACTCCGAGTGGCATAATTCAATGTTCCGAGTGGTTTTTGGCCAATCACGTCTTCAAGATGACCTCGGATGAAGGAGCACTCTTAGGAATTGTCTTCGTCTCGTCGAGGCAATCGATTTTGATATATAAATCATCTCAATCCGAGTTCATATGCAAAAGTTAGGCAATACTCTGCAGACCGAACCTCAACGGAAATATGGCGCGAGGTGCCACCACACTTGTCTGATAGGTTGCGCGATTAATTCGGCCATCAAGACGGCCTTGAATCGAAATCTTCAACACGGAAAAGTTTCGTCTCGTCGAGCCGATCGATTTTCATATATAACTCGTCTCAATCCGAGGTCGTATGAGGCTCGAGTCGACAAATCAAGATCGGGCTATGTTTTTCAGTCGGAAATCCGAGTGAAAAGTTTACCATCCGAGTGAAAGTTTACGGTCGAGTGAAAATTTACCGGTCGGGTGAAAGTTTGCTGATCGGGTGAACTTATTATTATCCAAGTGGAAATATAGTCATTCGAGTGGAAATATGATCATCCGAGTGAAATTGTCGTCCAGGTGAAAATATTCCGAGTGAAAAGATTACCATCGGGACGAAAACTTGCCGATTGAATAAGATAGTGCCTTCCGAGTGGAAATATAGTCATCCGAGTGGAAATATAGTCATCCGAGTGAAAGATTGTCTTCCGAGTGAAAAAGTCCAATCGGACGATCCGAGTGAATGTATCTAATATCCGAGTGGATGAGCTCAAGTCCGAGTGAAATTGAACGTGTGCTCGAAAGTTTATCAAAATGACCTTGGATGAAGAAGTGTTCAATACAGAAGTTGTGCGTATCATCAAGACGGTAAACTTTGATTTTGGAGTCATCATCATCAGAGATAATATATAGCCTACAAATTCACTACGAGACTCGGATAATCCAGTCTACTGCAAGACCGAGTCCGACTGGAAGATAAAGATGACCTCGAAAAGTATTCAAGATGGCCTTATTTGAAAAAGTGATCAACATGAGAGTTGTTCGTATCGTCGAGGCGCACAAGTTTGATATTTGGGCCGTCTCGATCGGAGATCATATGCAAGCCCGGCGGCCCGCGCAAGAAGGAAGACAGAGTTTGGGCCAGATTCAGACTGAATCCGAGTTGGAATAGAATTAGGACTCTAGGACGTGAATTGATGTAATTTTTCTTGTAAGGAAAGCCTAGATGAATCCTTTACTTGTACGGGAAGTCCAGCCGCCTCTTATATATGTTGGGGGTGACGGCCGATTGAACAACACACAATCGAACAAATCAATATACTACTTTTTCATCTACGTTTTATCTCTCCACCGTTTTTCTATCTCGTTCTTCGCTGTTCTTCGTGTTTGAGAGCTGCGAATACCGAGGCTCTAGGGTTGAGCGAATTGACCTAGGGCAGCCCATAGCCGCCGCACTGCCTGACGGGGTCCCTCCCGGGTGTGTGGGGTTTTCGGGTCTGCAAAAGCGCCCGTCGACTGTCTTGCGTATCGCGCTGTCGGTCGGGTCTCCTTCGACGTGAGCTGCCGTGCATCACCCCCGGCGTCGAGGGTACACGTGATGTGTTCGTGTGTCAACACACTTTTTGGCGACTCCGCTGGGGATTGAAGATCTATCGTCATCATCCACCATGTCCGAACTTCCCAAGCCATCTGAGGTAGACGCCGATAACATCATTAAGCCTAGTCTTGATGAGATATCGGCCGATCATCGCTAAGTCTATGAGGAGTACAGGAAGGCGCGCGAGGAGAAGGACCTGCAGGAGTTCCTTGCAAAATTCAAGAAAGATCGCCAAGGCAACATCACTCCGGTTGAAGAAATCAAGTTCCCTCCTCTTCAAGCCGAGCAGGTTAAACCCTCTGTGGGTACTACTTTTTCTCCTGAGCAGTGGGCTGAGATTGAGAGTCGTATTGCTGATGGTAACAATCTAGTCTATCAAACTTTCATAGAAAATACTAATGCTCAAAAGAATATATCTCAATCGGCTAGTGGTAATGACGGTGTAGCTGCTAGTGTGCAAAACCCTAATATGGCTTTACCTATTTCATCGGCGCCTCCCATGCCGATGGCTTATTATCCTACCCAAACAAATCAGATTGTGGCCGCACCCATTAATCCTATTATGAGCATGACAAGTTCGGTGGCAATGCCGAACCAAACCCTACTTACAACTACATCCACTCGACCATTACCAAATTATGGGTCGACATACATACCACAATTCCTACCTACAACTACTAACCCTACTCCTTCTATGCCACTGCCACAAGCTGCATCGTCCACTATGGATGATGGTCTAGCTAATCTTAGAGAGGAGATGGCTAAGATGCTTCGAGAAAATTTTGGAGTTGAGTTACCTCGGAATCGGATTTACCAAAAGCCGTACCCCGAGTACTTTGATGCCATCCAGTGCCCTCCGGGATATAAGATTCCAGATTTTGTTAAGTTCAATGGAGAGGGCACAAAAACCATATGGGAGCATGTTAGTCAATACTTAGCACAACTAGGTGAAGCAGGCTCACTAAATGAGTTGAAAGTGCGTTTGTTTCCTTTATCTTTAACTGGTACTGCATTTTCATGATTTTCTTCTTTACCACATGGTTCCATTCGGGTTTGGTTCGCAGGCTAGAGCAAGAAGTTTCATGATCACTTTTATAGCGGTGACAATGAACTCAAGTTGTCACATCTAACATCGGTAAACACAAGAATGATGAATCGGTCTCGATTATGTCAGAGATTCAGAGAAACAAAAAACCGGTGTTTTAGTTTGGTGATAACCGAGAGGGACTGGGCAGAGCTGCTGAGTGGTTTGAGAACTCCCATTAGAGAAAATGCTAGAAGGCTATGAGTTTTTAAATATCAACAAGTCTTACAAAGGGCTTTGGCTCAGGAAAGCCGAAGCAAAGACTCAAAGAGTGCATAGACAAAGCCGATCGTCCAAAGATGAATATGGTGGAATATGATAGTGATCACTCGGACGATGAGGGTGATGTTTTTGCTACTGAATTTGTTTGGCCATCTAAGGCCAAACCCTTTACTTGCAATGATCTGAAACCGATTCATAAGAATCGTGATGAAGAGATGAAGTTTACTTTTAACATTGCTAAGTGTGATAGAATATTTGATGCTTTGCTGCAGGCTAAGATTATTAGAATATCTCATACTTTACCGCCGTTTGAAGAGCTAAAACGGCGTGCTTATTGCAAGTATCATAATTCTTTTTCTCATGCTACTAACGATTGCAATGTTTTTCGACGACAGATACAATCGGCCATTAATGACGGACGATTGAACTTTTCTGAGATGCAAGTTGATAAACAACCTTTTCCAATGAATACCATGGATTTGGAGGGGAAGAAGCTACTCATTCGGCCGGAGGTAGCCGAATCTGCTAATAAAGCTAATGTCATTGTTGGTGAGCCCAGGAAAGACAAGGAGGACAACAAGGTCTTGGGGAGACAGGTTGTGCTTGGTAAGCAACCCGATGGCAAGGAAGTGATCAAAATCACCATCAAGAATCCTACACTCGGGGGGCAACTGCAAGTGCAAGAAAATGCTCGTGTGAGATTTGTCAAGCCCAAGAGTCCAGAAATTGGCAAGTGGAAAAGGAATGAAGTTAAAGTACAAGAAGCGGATCAAGCCAACTTTTGATATGTTGCTGTCCAAGTACACCAACCAGTCGGCCGGTTCTAGCTTTAATCGGCCGACTCATCTGAAGCGACCAAGGTCACCATCAGCTGATATGTTCAGTCAGTATATGAAACCGAGTGGACCAAGGGTGCCGTTTCCAGAAGAGCATACGCAATCTGTTTGGGATCGACTTGACTATTCATATAGAGGCCGACTGAACATCGGTAACTATCGGTCGGCTGGTCAAAACATGCGACCGGATGGAAATTATCCGAGTGTAAGAATGCACCCAGGTGGAAGCTATCCGAGTGAAAAAATGTGGCCAAGTAGATTCCATCCGACTGAATTCCATCCGAGTGATTCATCCATGACATCCATCGAGTGGATTCCATCAGAGTAAAAAGGTGCGCCCGAGTGGAAATTTCATGCATCTGGAAAGTCGAAAAGAATGGCGTGTTAAATCACCAAGTGTTGCAGCAGTTGAGTGGGAAAAGGCAAGGAGAAAATGGATGCAACTCACTTATCTTGGGCACCAAAACATTCGCCATACAGCAGCCGATTGTGCATAGCAATCCGACTGAGCCGATACTTTCTATCGCGCCAAAGCACTCGGCTAATGACCATGAAGCAAGCACCAGCCGAGTAAAAACGAGAGATCCTAAATACACTCAGCCAAAGTGGTGTCCTCCAGGGCTAACAAAGACACAAAAGAGGAAACTACAGAGGTTAAGGAGTCAAGAGATGGCAGAACAAGAGGCCGAGAAGCAAAGGGATAAGTTGTTCAATGACACTCGGCCTATGGTACCTACAAAACAAGTGTGGAGGCCCAAACAAATACAAGATGCTGTGGCTTCTACACCTATCACAGCAGCACCTACACTACCAAAAGAGGACGACGCAATCATTGCATCGTCTACGTTACCTATTGCTTCCTCTTCACTCGGACAAATTTCAGAATTGTGGATGCACTCGAGGAGGAGGCTGATATGTTGGACTATGAGTCTACGCCGGTTCATGAAGGTATGGATATCAATATGGTGTATTACTTACCTGCTGAGTTTCGTGCTGTAGATGAAGAAGGGGAGGTGGCTCAGCTGGATTTTGGCCCTAAAAATGCAATATTCGAGAAGCCAAAAGAACCAGTAACGCATCTTAAACCATTATATCTCAGAGGTCATATCAATGGGTCGCCGCTCACTCGGATGCTTGTTGATGGTGGTGCTGTGGTAAATCTTATGCCCTATTCGGTCTTCAAGAAATTGGGTTTGCCTGATGAAGAATTGATCAAGACCAATATGGTGCTCAATGGATTTGAAGGCAAAGAGAAAACTGAAGCCAAAGGTGTGATGTATGTGGAGCTTACAGTCGGAAGCAAAACTTTGGCTACTGCATTCTTTGTCGCTGAGGTGCAAGGTAACTACAATGTCATACTAGGCCGCTGGGTTCATGCAAACCAGTGCGTGCCATCCACTATGCACCAGTTTTTGATTCAGTGGGTTGATGATGAAGTGGAAGTTATTCATGCGGATAACTCGGCCTGTGTTGCTTTGGCCGATGCATCGGTGGATTGGCAACATCCCAATGCTACTTGCTTGACGGGACGTGACTTATCAGAATTTGATTTTCTCAGCGCGACCAAGAATGGTTTTGTGCCCGTCTCTTTAAAGCCGAGTGAATGCAATCGGCTCCAAGGTATGATATGTTTAAATGGATCCTAATTCCGAGTGGTTACAAAAACGTCTTGTAAAGTATCGGTCCAATGAGAACGATATGTATGAGTCTATAGAGGAGTTGGATGACATGGATAAACTTGGACAAGGTTTTACATCAGCCGATCCGTTAGAAGAGGTAGATATTGGAGATGGTTCAGTCACTCGACCGACATTTATAAACAAAAATTTGAAAGCCGATTGTAAGGCTAAGTTAATCGAGCTATTGAAAGAATATGTTTGTTGCTTTGCATGGGAATATCATGAGATGCCAGGGTTAAGCCGAGAGCTAGTGGAACATCGGTTGCCTATAAAGGCCGGTTTTAGACCTTATAAACAGTCGGCCAGAAAATTTAATCCGAAAACATATGACCGGATCAAGGAAGAGATCGGTCGACTGCTTGAAGCTAATTTCATTCGACCTTGCAGGTATGCCGAGTGGATTTCTAACATTGTCCCAGTAGAGAAGAAAGGATCTGGCAAGTTGAGGGTGTGCATTGATTTCAGAGATTTGAATAGGGCTACACCCAAAGATGAGTATCCTATGCCAATAGCCGATATGCTTATTAATGATGCTTCTGGACATAAGGTTATTAGCTTTCTAGATGGTAATGCCGGATACAATCAAATTTTTATGGCCGAAGAGGACATGTACAAGACAGCTTTTCGATGCCCTGGTTTCCTTGGTTTATTCGAGTGGACAGTGATGACATTCGGATTAAAAAATGCTGGCGCCACATATCAAAGGGCTATGAATTTGATTTTTCATGATTTACTCGGTGTCATACTTGAAGTTTATATTGATGATATTGTTGTCAAATCGGATGCTTTTGAATCTCACTTGGCCGATTTGCGTTTAGCTTTTGAAAGAATGAAAAAGTATGTACTGAAAATGAATCCTTTGAAGTGTGCTTTCGGCGTGTCAGCTGGCAAGTTTTTGGGTTTCATTATTCATGAAGATGGTATAGAGATTGATCCCAAAAAGATAGAGGCTATACAGAAAGTGGAGGCTCCAACATGCAAGAGAGATATGCAAAAGTTCCTTGGCAAGGTCAATTATTTGAGAAGGTTCATAGCTAATCTATCAGGGAAAGTTGATGCATTTACTCCTATCCTTCGGTTAAAGAATGATGCTGATTTCACTTGGGGGGCAAAACAGCAAGAAGCATTTGATATGATCAAGAATTATTTGTGCACTCCTCCGGTGATGAGAGCACCCAAGCATAGGGAACCCTTCAGACTTTACATTGCAGCAGAGGAAGGAGTTATTGGTGCTGTTCTAACTCAAGAGACCGAAGGAAAAGAGCATGCCATCACTTATTTGAGCCGCCGCTTATTGGACGCAGAGACAAGGTATACATTTATTGAGAAATTATGTCTATGCTTATATTATGCTTGCACAAAACTGAGACATTATTTAGTGCCGAGTGTTTGTGTAGTAGCTTGTCAAACCGATGTCATTAAATACATGTTGCATAGGCCAATTCTTAGTGGTAGAATTGGCAAGTGGGCTTATGCTTTGATTGAATATGATTTGGCTTATGAATCTCTAAAATCCATGAAAGGCCAAATTGTTGCTAATTTCATTGTTGAACATCGGATTAATAACAAGCATGATGTTGATATGAACCTTGTTTCATTAGTACCATGGAGATTATACTTTGATGGTTCAGTTTGTAGCAATGGCCAAGGTGTTGGTATTGTTTATATATCTCCTCATGGTGCTGTTTTTGAAGCCTCATGCCGCTTAGAATATTTTTGCACAAACAATCAAGCCGAATATGAAGCATTGTTATTCGGCCTAGAGATGTTACTTGCTATAGGTGTTACACATATTGAGGCTTATGGTGATTCGTTACTAGTGGTGCAGCAAATATCCAAAGTCTTTCAGTGTTTGGACGAATCACTTAATGTTTATCTTGATAAATGTCTAGATATAATTCTACTTTGGATTGTTTTAGCATTGCACATATATCTAGACATGACAACTGGAAAGCAAATGAGTTGGCACAAAGCATCTGGATACCATGTTGATCATGGCATGTTTCATATTTCTCAAAGTCCGATGTCTTGTCTTACCAGTATAGAAGAGGCCGAACCAGAACCCACTGATTCGGTCATTAAAAAATCTAGTGCAGGTGACAATCCCGACTGGAGGAAGCCCATTGTTGATTACTTGTGCAATCCGAGTGAAAGGGTGGACAGGGCTGTTCGGCGTATGGCTTTCAAGTATACAATGAGAGATGATGGTCTTTATCGCCGAACAGTCGATGATGTTCTTCTAAAGTGTTTGGATGAGGACCAGGCAAGAGTTGCTATGGGAGAGGTACATGAAGGCATTTGTGGCACTCACCAGTCGGCTCCCAAGATGAAATGGTTATTGCGACGTGCTGGGTTTTATTGGCCGACTATGATTAATGATTGCTTCAGATATTATAAAGGGTGCGAAGCTTGTCAAAAATTTGGTGATATTCAATTGGCTCCTGCTGCTATGTTGCATCCTGTTATCAAGCCGTGGCCTTTCAGAGGATGGGGTTTAGACTTTATTGGGCAAATTCATCCATCTTCCTCAAAGGGGCATCGGTTCGTATTGGTGGCAACTGATTATTTCACTAAATGGTCTGAAGCAGTACCTCTCAAGAACATGACACATATAGAGGTAATTCAATTCATAACGAGCACATTATTCATAGATTCGGTATTCCTCAAACGTTAACAACAGATCAAGGTTCATCTTTCATGTCACACCAAGTCAGAGAGTTTGCCGATCTTATAACATAAAGTTGCTCAATTCCTCTCCATATTATGCCCAAGCTAATGGACAAGCTGAGTCTAGCAATAAAATTAATCAAACTCATCAAGAAAAAGATTGAAGATAATCCAAGGAGATGGCATGAGTTGTTTTCTGAAGCTTTGTGGGCACATAGAATTTCAAGGCATGGTGCTACGAAGGTGACCCCATATGAGCTAGTATATGGTCAAGAGGCGTTTTTACCAGTGGAAGTAAATTTGAATGCTTTGAGAATAGCCAAACAAAATGATTTATCGGCAATAGACTTCTATAACTTGATGATGGACAACATTGATGAGGTTGCTGATAAACGTTTGGCTGCTTTGAATGCCATAGAGAGAGATAAGTTGAGGGTGGCAAGGGCTTACAATAAGAAAGTCAAGTTGAAGAATTTTCAAGTTGGTGATCTCGTTTGGAAAGTGATTCTGCCGATTGGTTCGAAGAGATAGAAAATTCGGGAAGTGGTCTCCAAGTTGGGAAGGTGTAATCCGGATGTAACTTTCCCAATTTGTACTCCAACTCTTGCCGTTTTCGGCGTTAAGTTAATTTATTTCCTCGGGTTCGGTTCTTTGTCTCCGTGTGTTGTTGTCGTTGTCATGCATCTCATATAATGTCATCATGTGCATTGCATTTGCATACGTGTTCATCTCATGCATTCGAGCTTTTTCCTCGTTGTCCGTTTTACTTTCCGGCGCTTCGTTCTCCTCCGGTGGCCATTTCTAGCTTTCTATCATGTGTGGGGATTAAACATTTCCGGATTGGACCGAGACTTGCCAAGCGGCCTTGGTTTACTACCGGTAGACCGCCTGTCAAGTTTCGTATCATTTGGACTTCGTTTGATACTCCAACGGTTAACCGAGGGACCGAAAAGGCCTCGTGTGTGTTGCAGCCCAACACCCCTCCAATTTGGCCCAAAACCCACCTAAGTCTTCTCCATCATCTAGAGCGTTCGATCACGATCGCGTGGCCGAAAACCGCACGTCATTTGGACTCTCTAGCTCCCCTATGCCTATATATACACCCCATTCCAAATTCGCGGATCCTCTCCACTAACCCTAAAAATCCCAGATCCGCCGCTCCGGACGTGTCCGGAGCGAGCCGGACAACGTCCGCCGCCACCGCCGCCCAACCAGGACCACCGTGGGCGGGACCGCTTCGCCGCCGACCGCGCCAGGCCCGCGAGGCCCACGCGCGGCCCTCCCCGCCGCCGAGCCGGGCCTGAGGCGCCCGCCCGCGCCGCCTCATCCCCTTCCTCGCCTCCGCCGCCAGGGGCCATCCCCGCCGCCTCGCCGGCCGGAGTTCGCGCCGGCCAGCCCGCGCCTCCGCGCCGTCGCCGGGGCCGCCGCCACCTGCCGGCAACGCCGCCCCGGCCGCCGCACATCGCCGCCCCTCGTCGCCTCGGTCGTCGGCGCCCAAGTCCCCGGCGACCCCCCTCCCTCTGGCAAGTCCCGCGTCGCCGCGAGCTCGAGATCCGCCGCCGGTGAACAGTGCATCACGCGGTGAACAGTAAACCCTAGATCGCGCGGGGTAAATTTCGTCTAAGTCCCGAAATTCTTGATCCATATGCTCCTGTTCGAGGCCCCGTAACTTTGCATCCGTAGCTCCGATTCATGCACATAGCATATCAGAATGTTCACCTCAGAGAGTACATAATTTCATTCCATCGCATCATTTTCATTTGAGCTCATCTTGATGCCCGAAATGCTATTAGAAGAGGGCTACTTGAGTTAATTGTCAGATCTGCTACTCCGTTTAGCACTTTTGTCATTTTTGCCATGATTAATGTGTGCATGCTATGCCCGTGAGTTCTACACGTGTTTTGTTAAGGGTTTTGTCATCTCTCCAGAGGTGTAACCCATGTATTTTTAGGATGTGTGTGGTGACTAGTGCAATCTTGCAAAGTGGTGCACTTGCTAATTCTGATTTCAAGGACTTAGTAATTTCACCAAGTCCTGGAGCTGTTTACTTCATGATGCCATATGTTCTTGTTGTTTCCTAGTGATCCGTGCCTCTTTTGAGGATGATCAGTAAGGGAGTTTTGTTAGTCTTGTAGTGCTCTATCCATCCATGTCTTTGTTTGCATTTATGGAGCTCTACTTTTGCTACTTTGTGAATCTGGGCAGATTGTCAACTTGTTTGTAATTTTGCCGGTGTTGTTGTTGTTGATCCGTGCATGCTATGCTATTGCTCTTGCCATGTCTAGCTTGCATTTTGTGCCTTCTTGTGGGGTGTGTGCTTTTCTTGCCATGACTTGCACCGTAGTGAGTGCACCGAGCTCGTAAACATGCCTACTTAAGTTATATTTCAGCATGTGTCAGTTTTTCACTAAGTCTGAAACTGATTATGTTTTTGCTATGTTCACATGCTCGCAATTGTATTTTCTGATCCCTTTTGGCTCAAGGTCACTAAGGGACTTTTGTTAAGCTCTTTGAGTAGCTCCATGCCATGCTTTACTTTGCCATGTTCAGGTCCTGTAGCATGTAGTTTTGTTGCTCCGAAGAGGGCTACATGATCTGAAATTCCAGACAAGTGTTAATTTCACTAAGTCTGAGATCTGTTTGTCATTTGCATTTTTGCTATGCTTGTTTGAACCTGTTAATGGATGAATTGGCCGTAGCTCAGTGCTATACTTTTGTTAAGCATCTTGTGTGCATCCCTGCCATGTATTTTGTTGTCACATTTGGTTGCTGTAGCATGTTTATTTGATTGCATTTAGATGCCTACTTGCTGTAAATCGCAGACCGGTGTCATATTTGAATCGCTGCCATTTCCAAACCGTAACTCCGATTCCGGCGTTCTTTATATCGTTTTCAAGCGATTTCATCTCATCTTTCCAGTGGCACACTTGGATTCCAAGTTGAGGCCAGGTTCATGCATTTCCTGTCATATCTTGCATTTTGCATCCCGCATCGCATCCCGCATAGCATATCATCTTTGCATCGTGTTGTTTGAGTTTGCACGTGGTTGATTGTATCCTTGTTGCTTGTTTGTCTTGTTTGGGTAGAGCCGGGAGACGAGTTCGCTAACGAGGAGCCCGTTGAGTTTGCTTTCGAGGATCCAGTCAACTCTGACAACTGTGCAGGCAAGATGATCATACCCTCGAAATCACTACTATCTTTGCTATGCTAGTTTGCTCGCTCTTTTGCTATGCCAATGCTACGATGCCTACCATTTGCTTGCAGCCTCCCAAATTGCCATGTCAAACCTCTAACCCACCATGTCCTAGCAAACCGTTGATTGGCTATGTTACCGCTTTGCTCAGCCCCTCTTATAGCGTTGCTAGTTGCAGGTGAAGATTGGAGGCCGTTCCTTGTTGGAACATTTATTTACTTGTTGGGATATCATTATATTGCATGTTATCTTAATGCATCTATATACTTGGTAAAGGGTGGAAGGCTCGGCCTCTCGCCTAGTGTTTTGTTCCACTCTTGCCGCCCTAGTTTCCGTCATATCGGTGTTATGTTCCCGGATTTTGCGTTCCTTACGCGGTTGGGTTATAATGGGAACCCCTTGATAGTTCGCCTTGAATAAAACTCCTCCAGCAATGCCCAACCTTGGTTTTACCATTTCCACCTAGCCTTTTTTCCCTTGGTTCCGGAGCCCAAGGGTCATTTTATTTTAACCCCCCCGGGCCAGTGCTCCTCTGAGTGTTGGTCCGACTGAGCTGCCTGCGGGGCCACCTCGGGGAAACTTGAGGGTTGGTTTTACTCGTAGCTAGTCTCATCTGAGTGTGCCCTGAGAACGAGATATGTGCAGCTCCTATCGGGATTTGTCAGCACATTCGGGCGGTGTTGCTGGTCTTGTTTTAACCTGTCGAAGTGTCTTGAGTAACCGAGATACCGAGTCTGATCGGAACGTCTTGGGAGGAGGTCTATTCCTTCGTTGACCGTGAGAGCTTGTCATGGGCTAAGTTGGGACTCCCCTGCAGGGATTTGAACTTTCGAAAGCCGTGCCCGCGGTTATGGGCAGATGGGAATTTGTTAATGTCCGGTTGTAGATAACTTGAACCTTAAATTAATTAAAATGAATCAACTGAGTGTGTTACCGTGATGGCCTCTTCTCGGCGGAGTCCGGGAAGTGGACACGGTGTTGGAGTAATGTTTGCGCAGGTTGTTCTCTAGTTTCTCGCTCGTGCTTTGCCTCCTCTTCTCGCTCTCTTTTGCGAATAAGTTAGCCACCATACTTGCTAGTCGCTTGCTGCAGCTCCACCATATTTACCTTGCCTTACCTATAAGCTTAAATAGTCTTGATCGCGAGGGTGCGAGATTGCTGAGTCCCTGTGGCTCACAGATTACTATTACACCAGATGCAGGGCCTGATGATTCCGCTCCAGGAGACGCGTATGAGCTCAAGTGGGAGTTCGACGAAGACTCTCAACGTTACTATGTTTCCTTTCCCGATGATCAGTAGTGGTGCCCAGTTGGGGGTGATACGGGACCGTGTCGCATGTTGGGTTATCTTTTATTTTGGCGCCGTAGTCGGGCCATGAGTGTTTGGATGATGTAATGTTATTTTGTACTTGATTGACGTGGCGAGTGTAAGCCCACTATGTTCTCCACTTTATTATTCATATTACATGGGATGTTGTGAAGATTGCCTAACTTGCGACATATGCCTTCAATGCGATTATGCCTCTAAGTCGTGCCTCGACACGTGGGAGATATAGTCGCATCGAGGGTATTATAAGTTGGTATCAGAGGAGCCCAAGTATTCTCCAAGCTTGATCTCCGCATGGGTTATCATCAGATTCGTATCCGTGAGGAAGATATTCGCAAGACAGCATTCATAACAAGCTTTGGTTCTGATGAATAAGCTGTCATGTCTTTTGGCCTCGCCAACGCTCCTCCGACGTTCTCTCGCATGATGTACTTCATCTTCAACGCCTACACCAATGACTTTGTTTTGGTCTATCTCGACGACATTCTGGTTTTCTTGAAGAACAAGGAAGATCATGCCAAGCACTTGCGTTTGGTTCTGATAAGCTCAGGGAACATCAGTTCTACGCCAAGTTCTCCAAGTGTGAATTTTGGCTCGATGAGGTTCTTTATCTTGGTCATATCATCTCTGCCAAGGCATTGCGTGAATCCTGGGAAGGTGTCCTAATTGTGAATTGGGGAACCTCCTCAGAACGTGAAGCAACTCCCGTAGTTTTCTCGTCTCGCAAGCTTGCAAGATTCGTTGAAAACTTTTCCAAGATCGCGAAGCCTCTCTCTAATCTTCTTCAGAAGCACGTCAAGTACGTTTGGTCTCCAGAGTGTGACATTGCTTTCAACACTTTGAAAGAGAAATTGATCACTGCTCCAGTTCTGACTCCGCCTGATGAATCCAAGCCGTACGAGGTCTTTTGTGATGCCTCTCTCCAAGGTCTTGGCGCAGTATTGATGCAAGCGAAGAAAGTTGTTGGTTATACATCTCGCCAGTTGAAGCCTAATGAGAAGAACTACCCCACTCATGATCTCGAGTTGGCGGCAGTTGTGCATGCTCTTTTGACTTGGAGACATCTTCTATTGGGAAGAAAAGTGGACATTTTCACTGATCACAAGAGTCTCAAGTACATCTTCACTCAGCCTAATCTCAACCTCAGGCAAACTTGATGGGTTGAAATTATTCAAGAGTATAATCTGAGTATCGGGTATACTCCAGGCAAGGCCAATGTGATTGCTGACGCTTTGAGCAGAATAGCTTACTGCAACAGTCTGATTCTCAAGCCTTATCAACCCGAGCTTTGTGAAGCTTTCCGCAAACTTAATCTGCAAGTTGTTCCTCAAGGTTTCATTGCCAACCTTCAAGTCCCTCCTACCTTAGAAGACCAGATTCGCCAAGCCCAGCTCTTGATGCTATGGTGGAAAAGGTGAAGATTGGGATTGCCAAGAGTCAGTCCATGTACAAGTGCTACCGCCTTGATGAGAAGGACACTCTCTTCTTCGAGGATCATATTGTTGTGCCCAAAGGTGACCTCCGTAAAGTGATCATGAAGGAGGCTCACAATTCTCTCCTCTCCATCCACCCTGGGAGCACCGAAGATGTATCAGGATCAAGCAAAGCTTATTGGTGGACTTCGAATGAAGCGCGAGAGATCTGCTCATTCGTGAATGAATGTGATGTCTGCAGAAGAGTGAGGCAGAACACCAAAGGCCAGCTGGTCCTCCAACCTCTTGCCATTCCAGAAGGAAGTTTGACCAACATTGAAATGGACTTCGTGACTGGGTTTTCCCAAAGTCCAAAGCGTGGCAATGATGCTATATCCGTGTTGTCATCGACAAACTCACCAAATTGGCTCACTTCTCTGCCCTATCAAAGAGGTCGATCACTGCAGCTCAATTGGCGGAACTCTATACTCTCGAATTGTTCTCTCTGCACGTATTCTCAAGTGAATCTCTCAGACCGTGGCAGCATCTTTACCTCCAAGTTTTGGGATTCTTTTCAGAAGGCCATGGGCACCAACATCCGCTTCAGCACAGCTTTCCATCCTCAAACTAGCGGTCAAGTCGAGCGTGTCAACCAGATTCTTGAAGATATGCTCAGGGCTTGTGTGATTCCTTCGGCATGAAGTGGGAGGATTGTCTTCCTTATGCTGAATTCTCCTACAACAACAGTTTTCAAGCAAGTTCGGGCAAGGCCCCATTTGAAATTTGTATGGCAGGAAGTGCCGTACCCCTCTCAACTGGTCTGAAACTGGTGAACGTCAGCTTTGGGTTAATGACTTAATCACAGAAGCAGAAGAAATGTGCAAAGTCATTCGTGATAACCTCAAAGCAGCCCAATCCCAGAAGAGCTACTATGATAGTAAGCACCGTGATTTGGCTTTCGAGATCGGAGATCATGTTTACCTCCGCGTCTCTCCTATGAAAGGTACTCGTCGCTTCAGTATCAAAGGAAGCTTGCCCCTAGATACGTGGGGACCTTCAAGATTGTCAGCAAGAGAGGCGACCTCGCCTATCAACTCGAGCTTCTTCAAACTTTGCAAATGTTTCATGACGTGTTCCATGTGTCTCTCAGCTTCGAAAGTGCTTCAAGACTCCTGACCGCACCGTCAACTTCGAAGGACATTGATCCAAGAAGATCTCTCCTTATCGTGAGCACCCAGTTGCTATTCTTGAAGAGACTGAACGCAAGGCTCCAACAAGTCAATCAAATTCTCAAAGTCAAGTGGTCCACACCATTCCGACCGTTGAAGCTACCTTGGGAACACGCAGGATCACCCTTCTGTTCTGAGTACCCGGCGTTCTTTCAGTCCTAGATCTCGGGACGAGATCCTTTCGTAGTGGTGGAGTGTTGTAACACCCCGGATGTAACTTCCCAATTTGTATTCCAACTCTTGCCGTTTCCGACGTTAAGTTGTTTTATTTTCTCGGGTTCGGGTTTTTGTCTCCGTGTGTTGTTATCGTTATCATGCATCTCATATCATATCATCATGTGCATTGCATTTGCATACATGTTCATCTCATGCATTCGAGCATTTTCCCCGTTGTCTGTTTTGCATTCCGGCGCTTCGTTCTCCTCCGGTGGTCTTTCTAGCTTTCTTTCGTGTGTGGGGATTAAACATTTCCGGATTGGACCGAGACTTGCCAAGCGGCCTTGGTTTACTACCGGTAGACCGCCTGTCAAGTTTCGTATCATTTGGACTTCGTTTGATACTCCAACGGTTAACCGAGGGACCGAAAAGGCCTCGTGTGTGTTGCAGCCCAACACCCCTCCATTTTGGCCCAAAACCCACCTAACTCTGCTCCATGTTCATAGAGCGTTCGATCACGATCGCGTGGCCGAAAACCGCACCTCATTTGGACTCTCCTAGCTCCCTCTATGCCTATATATACACCCCCCCATTCCAAATTCGCGGATCCTCTCCCCCCTAACCCTAAAAATCCCAGATCCGCCGCTCCGGACGTGTCCGGGCGGAGCCGGACAACGTCCGCCGCCACCGCCGCCCAACCAGGATGCGCCACCTGTCCCGGGGCGGGACCGCTTCGCCGCCGACCGCGCCAGGCCCGCGAGGCCCACGCACGGCCCTCCCCGCCGCCGAGCCGGGCCTGAGGCGCCCGCCCGCGCCGCCTCATCCCCTTCCTCGCCTCCGCCGCCAGGGGCCATCCCCGCCGCCTCGCCGGCCGGAGTTCGCGCCGGCCAGCCCCGCGGCTCCCCGCGCCTCCGCGCCGTCGCCGGGGCCGCCGCCACCTGCCGGCAACGCCGCCCCGGCCGCCGCACATCGCCGCCCCTCGTCGCCTCGGTCGTCGGCGCCCAAGTCCCCGGCGACCCCCCTCCCTCCGGCAAGTCCCGCGTCGCCGGCGAGCTCGAGATCCGCCGCCGGTGAACAGTGCATCACGCGGTGAACAGTAAACCCTAGATCGCGCGGGGTAAATTTCGTCTAAGTCCCGAAATTCTTGATCCATATGCTCCTGTTCGAGGCCCCATAACTTTGCATCCGTAGCTCCGATTCATGCATATAGCATATCAAAATGTTCATCTCAGAGAGTACATATTTTCATTCCATTGCATCATTTTCATTTGAGCTCATCTTGATGCCCGAAATGCTGTTAGAAGAGGGCTACTTGAGTTAATTGTCAGATCTGTCTACTCCGTTTAGCACTTTTGTCATTTTTGCCATGATTAATGTGTGCATGCTATGCCCGTGAGTTCTACATGTGTTTTGTTAAGGGTTTTGTCATCTCTCCAGAGGTGCAACCCATGTATTTTTAGGATGTGTGTGGTGACTAGTGCAAGCTTGCAAAGTGGTGCACTTGCTAATTCTGTTTTCAGGGACTTAGTAATTTCACTAAGTCCTGGAGCTGTTTATCTCATGATGCCATATGTTCTTGTTGTTTCCTAGTGATCCGTGCCTCTTTTGAGGATGATCAGTAAGGATGTTTTGTTAGTCTTGTAGTGCTCTATCCATCCATGTCTTTGTTTGCATGTTTGCATTTATGGAGCACCCTAGCTTGAGTCAATCGAGCTCTACTTTTGCTACTTTGTGAATCTGGGCAGATTGTCAACTTGTTTGCAATTTTGCCGGTGTTGTTGTTGTTGATCCGTGCATGCTATGCTATTGTTCTTGCCATGTCTAGCTTGCATTTTGTGCCTTCTTGATGGGTGTATGCTTGTCTTGCCATGACTTGCACCGTAGTGAGTGCATCGAGCTCGTAAACATGCCTACTTGAGTTATATTTCAGCATGTGTCAGTTTTTCACTAAGTCTGAAACTGATTATGTTTTTGCTATGTTCACATGCTCGCAATTGTATTTTCTGATCCCTTTT
The DNA here is from genome assembly GCF_003073215.2 of Triticum urartu. NCBI lineage: Eukaryota > Viridiplantae > Streptophyta > Magnoliopsida > Poales > Poaceae > Triticum > Triticum urartu. The sequence goes on along the minus strand of NC_053024.1, from coordinate 572,155,381 downwards.
GGCTCAAGGTCACTAAGGGACTTTTGTTAAGCTCTTTGAGTAGCTCCATGCCATGCTTTACTTTGCCATGTTCAGGTCCTGTAGCATGTAGTTTTGTTGCTCCGAAGAGGGCTACCTGATCTGAAATTCCAGACAAGTGTTAATTTCACTAAGTCTGAGATCTGTTTGTCATTTGCATTTTTGCTATGCTTGTTTGAACCTGTTAATGGATGAATTGGCCGTAGCTCAGTGCTATACTTTTGTTAAGCATCTTGTGTGCATCCCTGCCATGTATTTTGTTGTCACATTTGGTTGCTGTAGCATGTTCATTTCATTGCATTTAGATGCCTACTTGCTGTAAATCGCAGACCGGTGTCATATTTGAATCGCTTGCCATTTCCAAACCGTAACTCCGATTCCGACGTTCTTTATATCGTTTTCAAGCGATTTCATCTCATATTTCCAGTGGCACCACTTGGATTTCCAAGTTGAGGCCAGGTTCATGCATTTCCTGTCATATCTTGCATTTTGCATCCCGCATCGCATCCCGCATAGCATATCATCTTTGCATCGTGTTGTTTGAGTTTGCACGTGGTTGATTGTGTCCTTGTTGCTTGTTTGTCTTGTTTGGGTAGAGCCGGGAGACGAGTTCGCTAACGAGGAGCCCGTTGAGTTTGCTTTTGAGGATCCAGTCAACTCTGACAACTGTGCAGGCAAGATGATCATACCCTCGAAATCACTACTATCTTTGCTATGCTAGTTTGCTCGCTCTTTTGCTATGCCAATGCTACGATGCCTACCATTTGCTTGCAAGCCTCCCAAATTTCCATGTCAAACCTCTAACCCACCATTGTCCTAGCAAACCGTTGATTGCCCTTTTTTCCCTTGGGTTATCGGAGCCCAAGGGTCATCTTATTTTTAACCCCCCGGGCCAGTGCTCCCTCTGAGTGTTGGTCCTAACTAACCTCAAGTTGGTATCAGATCCTTCCCCGACCTTAGGAGCCCCATTGCTTGATCGTTTTTAGCGGCCGAGTTGTGTCTAGAAAAATGTTTTGAGTCTTTTAGATCTCTCTCCTTTTTGAGAGTTTAGGAATTCTTTTTACTTCCCAGTCTCCTCATGCTCTGGTAAGGCATCCTGACATAGAGTTTTGACTCTTCTCTTCTCAAATTTCACTAATTTTTTTAGGATCACGCGGGTATCTTGGAATCGTTCCGATGGTTTTATGATGAGAACATTGTCTTGGTGCCTCCTGTCAGGGGTTTTAGTGGAAGTGTCCCGGGGAGTTGAGCTCTGAGGTGTTGTCATCATAATTTTATCGTTGCAGTTCTGGAATACCTGAGTTTAGTACGCCGACATCAAAAATCTCTTTTATGCAGTTCGTTGGTGAGATAACCTCGACGCCACCCAGTACTGGGGCGGGAGTTCGGGAGTATCGCCATAACTTGTATAACGGATGCTTTTCGAAGGTTGAGGTAGATGGTTTCCGAAGGTTTCTTGGTTATGTGTTGAAGGATGGATACAGCTGGATGTAGGATTTGCTAGTTTGGGTGAGATATTATGCTTCCCCTGTATCCCCAACACCTGATTGCATAACCGGAAAGTTCGGGAGTTTCATAGGTGGGAATTCTAGTAGCTCTAGTTCTTCTTCCACGGATATTGGTTTGAGATTGGGATTTCTTACCGATTATTCGTTCTTGATCCGTACCTTGTTGATTTATTTCTCTACCTTAATTCTACGTGGCTTCTCAATTTATGGATATGTGACCATTTCAAGAGGAATGCATTCGTTCATTTTGTTCGGATGTGAAGACTATATGTTGCAATTTTCATTCCGTTGGATTCAGCTTCAATATTTATCTGTCAATGTGCTAATGGTGGTCAACCTCTTCAGGATGGCTCCTCCAACGCGCACGACTCCGAATCCTGATCCGCCACCACCTCCACCTCCTCCGGAGGCATGGCAAGCTGTGATGGCCGCAACCAATGCAAACACACAGTTGATCATGCAAATTCTCCAAGAGCGCAATCAAGGCAACCAAGGGAATCAAGGCAGCAATCAGAATCACTTTGCTACACTCAACCAGTTCCTTGCTAACGGGCCAAAGACTTTCAGCAATTGTGTTGAGGCAACCGATGCTGACGATTGGCTTGTGGATCTGTGTAAGCATTTCGAGTGCAGCAACGTCAGGCCTGAGGACTTTGTCAAGTTCGCTTCCTTCCAACTCAAAGATCAAGCTGCAGAATGGTTCCAGCAGTACAAGGATTCCAGAGGTGGACGTGTTATCACTTGGGATGATTTCCGTCGAGATTTCCGAGCTCATCACATTCCGCAGAGCGTGGTTGAAAGCAAGCGTGAGGAATTCCGCAATCTGAAGCAAGGCTCTTTGTCTGTCTATGACTACAACAAGTTGTTCCAGAAGCTCGCCCGCTTTGCCAAGCAGGACGTGCCTGATGAGAAGAGCATGATATACCAGTTCAGGGGTGGTCTCAGAGAAGAAATTCAGCTAGCTCTTGTTCTCTTTGAGCCCTTGAGGTACGATGAGTTCTACAACATGGCACTGAAGCAAGAGGCTGCTCAGTTGAGGTGTGATGCTTCCAAGAAGCGAGTCAGAGATGTTACTCCTTCTTCCTCTACTCAAGTGGCCAAGCAGCAGAAGTTTTGGCTTCCTCCTCCTCCGTTCCGTCAGCCGTATCAGCAGAAGAGCAAAGGTGGCAGTGGTTCTTCCCACCCACCCAACCCTGGCTTTCAGAACAAGACTTCGTCTCAAGCTCCAAGATCGAGTGCTCCGTATCACCGTCCGCTTTCAGAGGTCACGTGCAATAAGTGCCAACAGAAGGGTCACTATGCCAACAAGTGTTTCAACCAGAGGCGTCTTCCTCCTCCTCCTCCTGTCAGATCGGCAAGTACAGCTGTGGTCAAGCATAACCCCAAGCACGCCAAGGTCAACTTGATGAATGCAGCTCAGGCAGAGGATTTGTCAGATGTGATCATGGGTAACCTTCCTGTTAATGATATTCCCGCAAAAGTACTTTTTGACTCTGGTGCATCGCATTCCTTCATGTCATTCCCATTTGCATCGGAGAACAATTTTAGTACTAAGGCTTTACCCAGAGCTATGCAAGTCGTCTCTCCGGCTAAGCGTCTGAGTTCTGCTATGATGGTTTCGGATATTTCTATCTTGGTGGGTGATTTCAAGTTTCTGGCTTCTCCAATGGTTCTTGGTAACTCGGATATTGATCTTATTCTCGGGATGGATTGGCTATCTAAGCACAAGTCTCAGCTTGATTGTGCAGCCGGGCAGATCCAATTGACTCATTCGTCTCAGGATGTAATTGTCTTTGCCGCTCGGGATAATTCCATCTGCCCATTTTCTCTCAATGAGAAGGGTGAATTGGATGCCATCTCTCAAATTCCAGTCATTTGCGAATATCAAGACGTCTTTCCAGAAGAGCTCCCGGGAATGCCTACGCACCGGCCAGTTGAATTCGTTATTGAACTTGAACCTGGCACGGAACCTGTGTGCAAACGTCCTTACAAGCTCGGACCTGAAGAGTTGAAGGAGCTGAAGAAGCAACTCGATATTCAAGAGAAAATGGGTCTCATCCGGCCTAGTTCTTCTCCGTGGGGTTGTGGTGTTCTTTTTGTGAAGAAGAAGGATGGAACGGACCGACTTTGTGTTGATTACCGTCCAGTGAACAAGAAGACCATCAAGAACAAATACCCACTTCCCAACATCAATGAGCTGTTTGAACAACTCAAAGGTGCCCAAGTATTCTCCAAGCTTGATCTCCGTATGGGTTATCATCAGATTCGTATCCGTGAGAAGATATTCCCAAGACGGCTTCAGAACCAAGCTTTGGTTCATATGAATACACTGTCATGTCTTTTGGCCTCGCCAAACGCTCCTCCGACGTTCTCTCGCATGATGAACTTCATCTTCAACGCCTACACCAATGACTTCGTTTTGGTCTATCTCGACGACATTCTGGTTTTCTCGAAGAACAAGGAAGATCATGCCAAGCACTTGCGTTTGGTTCTTGATAAGCTCAGGGAACATCAGTTCTACGCCAAGTTCTCCAAGTGTGAATTTTGGCTCGATGAGGTTCTTTATCTTGGTCATATCATCTCTGCCAAGGGCATTGCCGTGAATCCTGAGAAGGTGTCTGCAATTGTGAATTGGGAACCTCCTCAGAATGTAAAGCAACTCCGCAGTTTTCTCGGTCTCGCAAGCTATTGCCGAAGATTCGTTGAAAACTTTTCTAAGATCGCGAAGCCTCTCTAAATTCTTCAGAAGCACGTCAAGTACGTTTGGTCTCCGGAGTGTGATATTTGCTTTCAACACTTTGAAAGAGAAATTGATCACTGCTCCAGTTCTGACTCCGCCTGATGAATCCAAGCCGTACGAGGTCTTTTGTGATGCCTCTCTCCAAGGTCTTGGCGCAGATTGATGCAAGAGAAGAAAGTTGTTGCTTATACCTCTCGCCAGTTGAAGCCTAATGAGAAGAACTACCCCACTCATGATCTCGAGTTGGCGGCAGTTGTGCATGCTCTTTTGACTTGGAGACATCTTCTATTGGGAAGAAAAGTGGACATTTTCACTGATCACAAGAGTCTCAAGTACATCTTCACTCAGCCTAATCTCAACCTCAGGCAAACTCGATGGGTCGAAATGATTCAAGAGTATAATCCGAGTATTGAGTATACTCCAGGCAAGGCCAATGTGATTGCTGACGCATTGAGCAGGAAAGCTTACTGCAACAGTCTGATTCTCAAGCCTTATCAACCCGAGCTTTGTGAAGCTTTCCGCAAACTTAATCTGCAAGTTGTTCCTCAAGGTTTCCTCGCCAACCTTCAAGTCTCTCCTACCTTAGAAGACCAGATTCGCCAAGCCCAGCTTCTTGATGCTATGGTGAAAAAGGTGAAGATTGGGATTGCCAAGAGTCAGTCCAAGTACAAGTGCTACCGCCTTGATGACAAGGACACTCTCTTCTTCGAGGATCGTATTGTTGTGCCCAAAGGTGACCTCCGTAAAGTGATCATGAACGAGGCTCACAATTCTCTCCTCTCCATCCACCCTGGGAGCACGAAGATGTATCAGGACCTTAAGCAAGCTTATTGGTGGACTCGAATGAAGCGCGAGATCGCTCAATTCGTGAATGAATGTGATGTCTGCAGAAGAGTGAAGGCAGAACACCAAAGGCCAGCTGGTCTCCTCCAACCTCTTGCCATTCCAGAATGGAAGTTTGACCACATTGAAATGGACTTCATGACTGGGTTTCCAAAGTCCAAGCGTGGCAATGATGCTATATTCGTTGTCATCGACAAACTCACCAAAGTGGCTCACTTTCTGCCTATCAAAGAGTTCGATCACTGCAGCTCAATTGGCGGAACTCTATACCTCTCGGATTGTCTCTCTGCATGGTATTCCACAAGTGATCTCTTCAGACCGTGGCAGCATCTTTACCTCCAAGTTTTGGGATTCTTTTCAGAAGGCCATGGGCACCAACATCCGCTTCAGCACAGCTTTCCATCCTCAAACTAGCGGTCAAGTCGAGCGTGTCAACCAGATTCTTGAAGATATGCTCAGGGCTTGTGTGATCTCCTTCGGCATGAAGTGGGAGGATTGTCTTCCTTATGCTGAATTCTCCTACAACAACAGTTTTCAAGCAAGTTCGGGCAAGGCCCCTTTTGAAATTCTGTATGGCAGGAGAAGTGCCGTACCCTCTCAACTGGTCTGGAAACCGGTGACGTCAGCTTTGGTAATGACTTAATCACAGAAGCAGAAGAAATGTTGCAAGTCATTCGTGATAACCTCAAAGCAGGCCCAATCCCGTCAGAAGAGCTTACTAATGATAGTAAAGCACCGTGATTTGGCTTTCGAGATCGAGATCATGTTTACCTCCGCTCTCCTATGAAAGGTACTCGTCGCTTCGGTATCAAAGGAAGCTTGCCTAGATACGTGACCTTTCAAGATTGTCAAGCAAGAGAGCGACTCGCCTATCACTCGAGCTTCTTCAAACTTTGCAAAATGTTCATGACGTGTTCCATGTCTCTCAGCTTCGAAAAGTGCTTCAAGACTCCTTGACCGCACCGTCAACTTCGAGGACATTGAGCTCCAAGAAGATCTCTCTTATCGTGAGCACCCAGTTGCTATTCTGGAAGAGACTGAACGCAAGACTCGCAACAAGTCAATCAAATTTCTCAAAGTCAAGTGGTCACACCATTCCGATCGTGAAGCTACCTGGGAACGCGAGGATCAACTCCGTTCTGAGTACCCGGCGTTCTTTCAGTCCTAGATCTCGGGACGAGATCCTTTCGTAGTGGTGGAGTGTTGTAACACCCCGGATGTAACTTTCCCTATTTGTACTCCAACTCTTGCCGTTTCGGGCGTTAAGTTATATTTATATTCTCGGGTTCGGGTCTTTGTCTCCATGCGTTGTTGTCATTGTCATGCATCTCATATCATGTCATCATGTGCATTGCATTTGCATACGTGTTCGTCTCATGCATTCGAGCATTTTCCCCGTTGTCCGTTTTGCATTCCGGCGCTTCGTTCTCCTCCGGTGGTCATTTCTAGCTTTCTTTCGTGTGTGGGGATTAAACATTTCCGGATTGGACCGAGACTTGCCAAGCGGCCTTGGTTTACTACCGGTAGACCTCCTGTCAAGTTTCGTATCATTTGGACTTCGTTTGATACTCCAACGGTTAACCGAGGGACCGAAAAGGCCTCGTGTGTGTTGCAGCCCAACACCCCTCCAATTTGGCCCAAAACCCACCTAACTCTGCTCCATGTCCTAGAGCGTTCGATCACGATCGCGTGGCCGAAAACCGCACCTCATTTGGACTCTCCTAGCTCCCTCTATGCCTATATATACACCCCCATTCCAAATTCGCGGATCCTCTCCCCCCTAACCCTAAAAATCCCAGATCCGCCGCCGGACGTGTCCGGGCGGAGCCGGACAACGTCCGCCGCCACCGCCGCCCAACCAGGACGCGCCACCTGGTCCCGGCGCCGCCGCCGCCGCGGCCCGCAGGGGCCCGAGGCCCCGCACGCCCTCCCCGCCGCCGAGCCGCCGAGGCGCCCGCCGCGCCGCCTCATCCCCTCCTCGCCTCCGCCGCGGGCCATCCCCGCCGCCTCGCCGGCCGGAGTTCGCCGCCGGCCAGCCCCGCGGCTCCCCGTCGCCTCCGCGCCGTCGCCGGGGCCGCCGCCACCTGCCGGCAACGCCGCCCCGGCCGCCGCACATCGCCGCCCCTCGTCGCCTCGGTCGTCGGCGCCCAAGTCCCCGGCGACCCCCCCCTCCGGCAAGTCCCGCGTCGCCGGCGAGCTCGAGATCCGCCGCCGGTGAACAGTGCATCACGCGGTGAACAGTAAACCCTAGATCGCGCGGGGTAAATTTCGTCTAAGTCCCGAAATTCTTGATCCAATATGCTCCTGTGTAGGCCCGTAACTTTGCATCTAGCTCCGATTCATGCATATAGCATATCAAAATGTTCATCTCAGAGAGTACATCATTTCATTCCATTGCATCATTTTCATTTGAGTTCATCTTGATGCCCGAAATGCTGTTAGAAAGGGCTACTTGAGTTAATTGTCAGATCTGCTACTCCGTTTAGCACTTTTGTCATTTTTGCCATGATTAATGTGTGCATGCTATGCCCGTGAGTTCTACACGTGTTTTGTTAAGGGTTTTGTCATCTCTCCAGAGGTGTAACCCATGTATTTTTAGGATGTGTGTGGTGACTAGTGCAATCTTGCAAAGTGGTGCACTTGCTAATTCTGATTTCAAGGACTTAGTAATTTCACCAAGTCCTGGAGCTGTTTACTTCATGATGCCATATGTTCTTGTTGTTTCCTAGTGATCCGTGCCTCTTTTGAGGATGATCAGTAAGGGAGTTTTGTTAGTCTTGTAGTGCTCTATCCATCCATGTCTTTGTTTGCATTTATGGAGCTCTACTTTTGCTACTTTGTGAATCTGGGCAGATTGTCAACTTGTTTGTAATTTTGCCGGTGTTGTTGTTGTTGATCCGTGCATGCTATGCTATTGCTCTTGCCATGTCTAGCTTGCATTTTGTGCCTTCTTGTGGGGTGTGTGCTTTTCTTGCCATGACTTGCACCGTAGTGAGTGCACCGAGCTCGTAAACATGCCTACTTAAGTTATATTTCAGCATGTGTCAGTTTTTCACTAAGTCTGAAACTGATTATGTTTTTGCTATGTTCACATGCTCGCAATTGTATTTTCTGATCCCTTTTGGCTCAAGGTCACTAAGGGACTTTTGTTAAGCTCTTTGAGTAGCTCCATGCCATGCTTTACTTTGCCATGTTCAGGTCCTGTAGCATGTAGTTTTGTTGCTCCGAAGAGGGCTACATGATCTGAAATTCCAGACAAGTGTTAATTTCACTAAGTCTGAGATCTGTTTGTCATTTGCATTTTTGCTATGCTTGTTTGAACCTGTTAATGGATGAATTGGCCGTAGCTCAGTGCTATACTTTTGTTAAGCATCTTGTGTGCATCCCTGCCATGTATTTTGTTGTCACATTTGGTTGCTTGTAGCATGTTCATTTCATTGCATTTAGATGCCTACTTGCTGTAATCGCAGACCGAGTCATATTTTAATCGCTTGCCATTTCCAGAACGTAACTCCGATTCCGACGTTCTTTATATCGTTTTCAAGCGATTTCATCTCATCTTTCCAGTGGCACATATTTCCAAGTTGAGGCCAGGTTCATGCATTTCCTGTCATATCTTGCATTTTGCATCCCGCATCGCATCCCGCATAGCATATCATCTTTGCATGTTGTTTGAGTTTGCACGTGGTTGATTGTATCCTTGTTGCTTGTTTGTCTTGTTTGGGTAGAGCCGGGAGACGAGTTCGCTAACGAGGAGCCCGTTGAGTTTGCTTTCGAGGATCCAGTCAACTCTGACAACTGTGCAGGCAAGATGATCATACCCTCGAAATCACTACTATCTTTGCTATGCTAGTTTGCTCGCTCTTTTGCTATGCCAATGCTACGATGCCTACCATTGCTTGCAAGCCTCCCAAATTGCCATGTCAAACCTCTAACCCACCATGTCCTAGCAAACCGTTGATTGGCTATGTTACCGCTTTGCTCAGCCCCTCTTATAGCGTTGCTAGTTGCAGGTGAAGATTGAAGGTCGTTCCTTGTTGGAACATTTATTTACTTGTTGGGATATCATTATATTGCCATGTTTTCTTAATGCATCTATATACTTGGTAAAGTGTGGAAGGCTCGGCCTCTCGCCTAGTGTTTTGTTCCACTCTTGCCGCCCGAGTTTCCGTTAGATCGGTGTTATGTTCCCGGATTTTGCGTTCCTTACGCGGTTGGGTTATAATGGGAACCCCTTGATAGTTCGCCTTGATTAAAGCTTTTCTAGCAATGCCCAACCTTGGTTTTACCATTCGCCACCTAGCCTCTTTTTCCCTTGGGTTACCGGAGCCCAAGGGTCATCTTATTTTAACCCCCCCGGGCCAGTGCTCCCTCTGAGTGTTGGTCCGAACTGAGCTGCCTGCGGGGCCACCTCGGGGAAACTTGAGGGTTGGTTTTACTCGTAGCTAGTCTCATCTGAGTGTGCCCTGAGAACGAGATATGTGCAGCTCCTATCGGGATTTGTCGGCACATTCGGGCGGTGTTGCTGGTCTTGTTTTAACCTGTCGAAGTGTCTTGAGTTACCGAGATACCGAGTCTGATCGGAACGTCTTGGGAGGAGGTCTATTCCTTCGTTGACCGTGAGAGCTTGTCATGGGCTAAGTTGGGACTCCCCTGCAGGGATTGAACTTTCGAAAGCCGTGCCCGCGGTTATGGGCAGATGGGAATTTGTTAATGTCCGGTTGTAGATAACTTGAACCTTAATTAATTAAAATGAATCAACTGAGTGTGTTACCGTGATGGCCTCTTTCGGCGGAGTCCGGGAAGTGGACACGGTGTTGGAGTAATGTTTGCGCAGGTTGTTCTCTAGTTTCTCGCTCGTGCTTTGCCTCCTCTTCTCGCTCTCTTTGTGAAGAATAAGTTAGCCACCATACTTGCTAGTCGCTTGCTGCAGCTCCACTATATTTACCTTGCTTACCTATAAGCTTAAATAGTCTTGATCGCGAGGGTGCGAGATTGCTGAGTCCCTGTGGCTCACAGTTACTATTACACCAGATGCAGGGCCTGATGATTCCGCTCCAGGAGACGCGTATGAGCTCAAGTGGGAGTTCGACGAAGACTCTCAACGTTACTATGTTTCCTTTCCCGATGATCAGTAGTGGTGCCCAGTTGGGGGTGATTGGGACCGTGTCGCATGTTGGGTTATCTTTTATTTTGGCGCCGTAGTCGGGCCATGAGTGTTTGGATGATGTAATGTTATTTATGTACTTGATTGACGTGGCGAGTGTAAGCCAACTATGTTATCTCCCCTTTGTTATTATTTATATTACATGGGATGTTGTGAAGATTGCCTAACTTGCGACATATGCCTTCAATGTGATTATGCCTCTAAGTCGTGCCTCGACACGTGGGAGCTATAGTCGCATCGAGGGTGTTACAAGTTGGTATCAGAGCCTTCCCCGACCTTAGGAGCTCCATTGCTTGATTGTTTTTAGCGGCCGAGTTGTGTCTAGAAATATGTTTTGAGTCATTTAGGAATTATACATCGGAGAGTTTAGGAATTCTTTTTACTTCCCAGTCTCCTCATCGCTCTGGTAAGGCATCCTGACGTAGAGTTTTGACTCTTCTCTTCTCGAATTTCACTAAAAAAAATTTAGGATCACGCGGGTATCTTGGAATCGTTCCGATGGTTTTATGATGAGAACATTGACTTGGTGCCTCCTGTCAGGGGTTTAGTGGAAGTGTCCCGGGGAGTTGAGCTCTGAGGTGTTGTCATCATAATTTTATCGTTGCAGTTCTGGAATACCTGAGTTTAGTATGCCGACATCGAAAATCTCTTTTATGCAGTTCGTTGGTGAGATAACCTCGACGCCACCCAGTACTGGGGCGGGAGTTCGGGAGTATCGGAGAGGTATCTCTGGGCCCTGTTGTAATGCACATCACTATGAGCCTTGCAAGCAATGTGACTAATGAGTTAGTTACGGGATGATGCATTACGGAACGAGTAAAGAGACTTGCCGGACGAGATTGAACTAGGTATGATGATACCGACGATCGAATCTCGGGCAAGTAACATACGATGACAAAGGGAACAACGATATGTTGTTATGCGGTTTGACCGATAAAGATCTTCGTAGAATATGTAGGAGCCAATATGAGCATCCAGGTTCCGCTATTGGTTATTGACTGGAGATGTGTCTCGGTCATGTCGACATAGTTCTTGAACCCTTAGGGTCCACACGCTTAACGTTCGACGACGATTTGTATTATGAGTAATGTGATTTGATGACCGAAGTTTGTTCGGAGTCCCGGATGAGATCACGGACATGACAAGGAGTCTAGAAATGGTGAAGAGGTAAATATCGATAAATTGGAAGGTTATATTCGGACACCAGAATGGTTCCGAAGTGTTTCGGGTATTTTCTGGAGTACCGGGAGGTTACCGGAACCCCCTGGGGAAGTAATGGGCCTTAATGGGCTTTAGGGGAAAGAAGAGAAGGGCTTCGAGGCAGGATCCGGGGTCGGATTAGTGGACTCT
>NC_053024.1:572127119-572142755 GCF_003073215.2 Triticum urartu | reverse complement strand
TTTGATATATCATACGCCCAAAACGGAGCTACGGTTGCGGAGATATAAGCAGTCAAAGTTGCATAAAATAATTAGACGGGGGAGGGGAAAGTCAACCCCTAGGGTTTCAAAATTCCAGATCTGAGATCCAGATCGAGGCACGGGAACGAGGCGGCCGGGGTACTGTAGCTCGCCGGAGTCGGAGCTCGCCGGAGACGCGGGCCGCCGGTCGGGGAGGAGGTTGCCGGGGGCGGCGCCGGCGTGGAGGCGGGCGGCGGCGGCGCCGGGGACGGCGAGGCGGCGGCGGCCGGCTCGGACGGGGAGGCGTGCGCCGGCGGCGGAGTTGCGGCGCGGCGCGGCGGCTGCTCCGGCCGCCGGAGCCGGAAGGGGCGGCGGCGCTGGAGGCGGGGAGGCGCGGGGCGCCTGGGCCCGGGAGGCGGCGCGCGGGGGCCGGGCGCGGGCCAGGCGGGCCGGCGGCGATGCGGTCCCGCCCTGGGGACAGGTGGCGGGCGCTGGGTGGCTGGCGGCGGCGGGCGGACGTTGTCCGGTCGGATCCGGACACGTCCGTCGGTGGGGGGGGGGTTGATCTGTTTTTTTAGGAGGAGGACGGGGAGGAATCTGAGATTAGGAATGGGGGGTGTATATATAGGCATAAGTGGAGCTAGGAGAGTCCAAATGAGGTGCGGTTTTCGCCCACGCGATCGTGATCGAACGCTCTAGGACATGGAGCAGAGTTTGGTGGGTTTTGGGACAAATTTGGAGGGTGTTGGGCTGCACACACACAAGGCCTTTTCGGTCCCTCGGTTAACCGTTGGAGTATCAAACGAAGTCCAAATGATACGAAACTTGACAGGCGGTCTACCGGTAGTAAACCAAGGCCGCATGGCAAGTCTCGGTCCAATCCGGAAATGTTTAACCCCACACACGAAAGAAAGCTAGAAATGGCCACCGGAGGAGAACGAAGCGCCGGAATGCAAAACGGACAACGGGGAAAATGCTCGAATGCATGAGATGAACATGTATGCAAATGCAATGCACGAGATGACATGATAGAGATGCACGAAAAAGAAAACAACACACGGAGACAAAGACCCGAACCCGAGAAATAAATATAACTTAGCGGAAACGGCAAGAGTTGGATACATATGGAAAGTATATGTGGGGCGTTACAACACTCCACCACTACGAAAAGATCTCGTCCCGAGATCTAGGACTGAAAGAACTCCGGGTACTCAGAACGGAGGTGATCCTCGCGTTCCCAGGTAGCTTCACGGTCGGAATGGTGAGACCACTTGACTTTGAGAAATTTGATTGACTTGTTGCGAGTCTTGCGTTCAGTCTCTTCAAGAATAGCAACTGGGTGCTCACGATAAGAGAGATCTTCTTGGAGCTCAATGTCCTCGAAGTTGACGGTGCGGTCAGGAGTCTTGAAGCACTTTCGAAGCTGAGAGACATGGAACACATCATGAACATTTGCAAAGTTTGAAGGAAGCTCGAGTTGATAGGCGAGGTCGCCTCTCTTGCTGACAATCTTGAAAGGTCCCACGTATCTAGGGGCAAGCTTCCCTTTGATACCGAAGCGACGAGTACCTTTCATAGGAGAGACACGGAGGTAAACATGATCTCCGATCTCGAAAGCCAAATCACGGTGCTTACTATCATAGTAGCTCTTCTGGCGGGATTGGGCTGCTTTGAGGTTATCACGAATGACTTGCACATTTCTTCTGCCTCTGTGATTCAGGTCATTACCCAGCAGCTGACGTTCACCGGTTTCAGACCAGTTGAGAGGGGTACGGCACTTCCTGCCATAATTTCAAAGGGGGCCTTGCCCGAACTTGCTTGAAAACTGTTGTTGTATGAGAATTCAGCATAAGGAAGACAGTCCTCCCACTTCATGCCGAAAGAATCACACAAGCCCTGAGCATGTCTTCGAGAATCTGGTTGACACGCTCGACTTGACCGCTTGTTTGAGGATGGAAAGCAGTGCTGAAGCGGATGTTGGTGCCCATGGCCTTCTGGAAAGAATCCAAAACTTGGAGGTAAAGATACTGCCACGGTCTGAAGATATCACTTGAGGAATACCGTGCAGAGAGACAATGCGAGAGGTATAGAGTTCCGCCAATTGAGCTGCAGTGATCGACTCTTTGATAGGCAGAAAGTGAGCCACTTTGGTGAGCTTGTCGATGACAACGAATATAGCATCATTGCCACGCTTGGACTTTGGAAACCCAGTCACGAAGTCCATTTCAATGTGGTCAAACTTCCATTCTGGAATGGCAAGAGGTTGGAGGAGACCAGCTGGCCTTTGGTGTTCTGCCTTCACTCTTCTGCAGACATCACATTCATTCACGAATTGAGCGATCTCGCGCTTCATTCGAGTCCACCAATAAGCTTGCTTGAGGTCCTGATACATCTTCGTGCTCCCAGGGTGGATGGAGAGGAGAGAATTGTGAGCCTCGTTCATGATCACTTTACGAAGTTCACCTTTGGGCACAACAATTCGATCCTCGAAGAAGAGAGTGTCCTTGTCATCAAGCGGTAACACTTGTACTTGGACTGACTCTTGGCAATCCCAATCTTCACCTTTTTCACCATCGCATCAAGAAGTTGGGCTTGGCGAATCTGGTCTTCTAAGGTAGGAGAGACTTGAAGGTTGGCGAGGAAACCTTGAGGAACAACTTGCAGATTAAGTTTGCGGAAAGCTTCACAAAGCTCGGGTTGATAAGGCTTGAGAATCAGACTGTTGCAATAGGCCTTTCTGCTCAAAGCGTCAGCAATCACATTGGCCTTGCCTGGAGTATACTCAATACTCGGATTATACTCTTGAATCATTTCGACCCATCGAGTTTGCCTTAGGTTGAGATTAGGCTGAGTGAAGATGTACTTGAGACTCTTGTGATCAGTGAAAATGTCCACTTTTCTTCCCAATAGAAGATGTCTCCAAGTCAACAAAGCGTGCACAACTGCCGCCAACTCGAGATCATGAGTGGGGTAGTTCTTCTCATTAGGCTTCAACTGGCGAGAGGTATAAGCAACAACTTTCTTCTCTTGCATCAGTACACACCAGACCTTGGAGAGAGGCATCACAAAAGACCTCGTACGGCTTGGATTCATCAGGCGGAGTCAGAACTGGAGCAGTGATCAACTTCTCTTTCAAAGTGTTGAAAGCAATATCACACTCCGGAGACCAAACGTACTTGACGTGCTTCTGAAGAAGATTTGAGAGAGGCTTCGCGATCTTAGAAAAGTTTTCAACGAATCTTCTGCAATAGCTTGCGAGACCGAGGAAACTGCGGAGTTGCTTCACGTTCTGAGGAGGTTCCCAATTCACAATTGCAGACACCTTCTCAGGATTCACGGAAATGCCCTTGGCAGAGATGATATGACCAAGATAAAGAACCTCATCGAGCCAAAATTCACACTTGGAGAACTTGGCGTAGAACTGATGTTCCCTGAGCTTATCAAGAACCAAACGCAAGTGCTTGGCATGATCTTCCTTGTTCTTGGAGAAAACCAGAATGTCATCGAGATAGACCAAAACGAAGTCATTGGTGTAGGCGTTGAAGATGAAGTTCATCATGCGAGAGAACGTCGGAGGAGCGTTGGCGAGGCCAAAAGACATGACAGTGTATTCATATGAACCAAAGCTTGTTCTGAATGCTGTCTTGGGAATATCTTCTTCACGAATGCGAATCTGGTGATAACCCATACGGAGATCAAGCTTGGAGAATACTTGGGCACCCTTGAGTTGTTCGAACAGCTCATTGATGTTGGGAAGTGGGTATTTGTTCTTGATGGTCTTCTTATTCACTGGACGGTAATCAACACAAAGTCGACTCGATCCATCCTTCTTCTTCACAAAAAGAACACCACAACCCCACGGAGAAGTACTAGGCCGGATGAGACCCAATCTTTCTTGCTCATCGAGTTGTTTCTTCAACTCCTTCAACTCTTCGGGGCCGAGCTTGTAGGGACGTTTGCACACAGGTTCCGTGCCAGGCTCAAGTTCAATAACGAATTCAACTGGCCGGTGCGGAGGCATTCCTGGGAGCTCTTCTGGAAAGACGTCTTGATATTCGCAAACGACTGGAATTTGAGAGATGGCATCCAATTCACCCTTCTCATTGAGAGAAAACAGACGGAATGGTATTATCCCGAGCGGCAAAGACAATTACATCCTCAGACGAATGAGTCAATTGAATCTGCCTGGCTGCACAATCAAGCTGAGCCTTGTGCTTAGAAAGCCAATCCATTCCGAGAATAAGATCAATATCCGAGTTACCAAGAACCACCGGAGAAGAGAGAAACTTGTAATCGCCCAACGTGATAGAGACATCGGGAGCAACCAAACTAGAAGTCAAAAGCTTGCCGGGAGAAACAACTTGCATGACTTTGGGCATAATCTCGGTATCAACATTGTGCTTCGATGCAAAAGGGCATGACAAAAAGGAATGCGATGCACCAGTGTCAAATAGAACTTTTGCAGGAATATCATTAACAGGAAGGTTACCCATGATCACATCTGACGAGTCCTCTGCCTGAGCTGCATTCATCAAATTGACCTTGGCGTGCTTGGGGTTATGCTTGACCATAGCTGTACTTGCCGATCTCACAGGAGGAGGAGGAGGAAGACGCCTCTGGTTGGACACTTGTTGGCATAGTGACCCTTCTGTTGGCACTTGTTGCACGTGACCTCTGAGAGCGGACGGTGATACGGAGCACTCGATCTTGGAGGTTGAGACGAAGCCTTGTTCTGAAAGCCTGGGTTGGGTGGGTGGGAAGAACCACTGCCACCTTTGCTCTTCTGCTGATACGGCTGACGGAACGGAGGAGGAGGAAGCCAAAACTTCTGCTGCTTGGCCACTTGAGTAGAGGAAGAAGGAGTAACATCTCTGACTCGCTTCCTGGAAGCATCACACCTCAACTGAGCAGCCTCTTGCTTCAGTGCCATGTTGTAGAACTCATCGTATCTCAAGGCTCGAAGAGAACAAGAGCGAGCTGAATATCTTCTCTGAGACCACCCCTGAACTGATATATCATGCTCTTCTCATCAGGCACGTCCTGCTTGGCAAAGCGGGCAAGCTTTTCTGGAACAATTTGTTGTAGTCATAGACAGACAAAGAGCCTTGCTTCAGATTGCGGAATTCCTCACGCTTGCTTTCAACCACGCTCTGCGGAATGTGATGAGCTCGGAAATCTCGACGGAAATCATCCCAAGTGATAACACGTCCACCTCTGGAATCCTTGTACTGCTGGAACCATCTGCAGCCTGATCTTTGAGTTGGAAGGAAGCGAACTTGACAAAGTCCTCAGGCCTGACGTTACTGCACTCGAAATGCTTACACAGATCCACAAGCCAATCGTCAGCATCGGTTGCCTCAACACAATTGCTGAAAGTCTTTGGACCATTTGCGAGGAACTGGTTCAGTGTAGCAAAATGGTTCTGATTGCTGCCTTGATTCCCTTGACTGCCTTGATTGCGCTCTTGGAGGATTTGCATGATCAACTGTGTGTTTGCATTAGTAGCGGCCATCACAGCTTGCCATGCTTCCGGAGGAGGCGGAGGTGGAGGCGGGTCAGGATTCGGAGTCGTGCGCGTTGGAGGAGCCATCCTGAACAGGTTGACCACCATTAGCACACAAATAGACAAATATTGAAGCTGAATCCAACGGAATGAATTGCAACATAAAGTCTTCACATCCGAACAAAATGAACGAATGCACTTCTCTTGAAGTGGTCACATATTCCTAAATTGCGAAGCCACGAAGAATCAGGTAGAAGGGGTACAACAACGAGGGATGGAATCAACATATGACGTCGAAGCAAAACGAATGCCACAACTCGAAATAAAACCAAGGGTTGGCTTGCGGAATAAGCCGGAACAAATACATGATAGAAATTTCGTCCGAAGTTTTCGTGGTGGGACCTACACGGGCTCGATCGTACAGCACCATCATGTACAAGGCAGTGCACATGACATACGAAGCGTCCCCGAGTCAGCATAGCCAAGGACTCTTTAAGACACAACGAGACCACTGTAAAATCGACCGTGAATAGGCGAACCACTAGACGTCGAACCCCAATTTCATATCATACATCTGTCGGAAAGATATCCTAAGGCTACTTGAATTCCCACCTATGAAACCCGAAATTTTCCCGGTTATGCAATCAGGTGTTGGGGATACAGGGGAGCATAATATCTCACTCAAGCTAGCAAATCCTACATCCAGCTGTATCCATCCTTCAACACATAACCAAGAAACCTTCGGAAACCATCTATCTCAACCTTCGAAAAGCATCCGTTATACAAGTTATGGCGATACTCCCGAACTCCCGCCCCAGTACTGGGTGGCGTCGAGGTTATCTCACCAACGAACTGCATAAAAGAGATTTTCGATGTCGCGCCTATCTCAAGTATACCAGAATTGCAACGATAAAATTGTGACGACAACACCTCGGAGCTCAACTCCCCGGGACCACTGCAGAAAAAAAAAAAAAAAAAAAAAAAAAAAAAAAAAAAAAAAAAAAAAAAAAAAAAAAACAAACAACAAAAAAAAAAAAAAAAAAAAAAAAAAAAAAAAAAAAAAAAAAAAAAAAAAAAAAAAAACCTAAAGACAGGAGGCACCAAGAACAATGTTCTCGTCACAAAACCATCGGAACAAAACCAAGATACTCGCGTGATCCTAATTTTTTTTAGTGAAATTTGAGAAGAGAAGAGTCAAAACTCTACGTCAGGATGCCTTACCAGAGCGATGAGGAGGCTGGGAAGTAAAAAGAATTCCTAAGCTCTCCGATATATAATTCCTAAGGACTCAAAACATTTTTCTAGACACAACTCGGCTGCTAAAAACGATCAAGCAATGGGGCTCCTAAGGTCGGGGAAGGCTCTGATTACCAACTTGTAACGCCCTCGATGCGGCTATAGCTCCCACGTGTCGAGGCACGACTTAGAGACATAACCGCATTGAAAGCAATGTCGCAAGTCAGGCAATCTTACAACATCCCATGTAATACATAATAAAAGGGGGAGATACATAGTTGGCTTACACTCGCCACGTCACATCAGAGTACATAAATAACATCCATCAAGCAAACACTCATGGCCCGACTACGGCGCCAAAATAGAAAAGAACCCAACATGCGACAAGGCCCTGAATCAAACCCCAACTAGGCACCACTACTGATCATCGGGAAAGGAAACATAAGTAACGCTGAGAGTCCTCGTCGAACTCCCACTTGAGCTCGTACTCGTCACCTGGAGCGGAATCACCTGGACCTGCATCTGGAATTATAGTATTTGTGAGCCACAGGGACTCAGCAATCTCGCACCCTCGCGATCAAGACTATTTAAGCTTATAGGAATGGATGAGGCAAATATATGTGGAGCTGCAGCAAGCGACTAGCATATATGGTGGCTATCTTATACGCAAAAGAGAGCGAGAAGAGAAGGCAAGCGCGAGCGAGAAGCTAGAAGGAACAACCTGCGCAAACATAACTCCAACACCGTGTCCACTTCCCGGACTCCGCCGAGAAGAGGCCATCACGGCAACACACACGGTTGATTCATTTTAATTAATTAAGGTTTAAGTTATCTACAACCGGACATTAACAAATTCCCATCTGCCCATAACCGCGGGCACGGCTTTCGAAAGTTCAATCCCTGCAGGGGTCCCAACTTAGCCCATGACAAGCTCTCACGGTCAACGAAGGAATAGACCTCCACCCGAGATCACACCGATCAGACTCGGTAACCCGGTACAACAAGACAGTTCGACAGGTTAAAACAAGACCAGCAACACCGCCCGAATGTGCCGACAAATCCCGATAGGAGCTGCACATATCTCTTTCTCAGGGCACACTCAGATGAGACATCCTACGAGTAAAACCAACCCTCAAGTTGCCCCGAGGTGGCCCCGCAGTCTACTCGGTCGGACCAACACTCAGAGGGAGCACTGGCCCGTGGGGGGTAAAATAAGATGACCCTTGAGTCTGCAGAACCCAAGGGAAAGAAAAGGGTAGGTGGCAAATGGTAAAACCAATGTTTGGGCATTGCTGGAAAAGCTTTAATCAAGGCGAAATATCAAGGGGTTCCCATTATAACCCAACCGCGTAAGGAACGCAAAATCCGGGAACATAACACCGATATGACGGAAACTAGGGCGGCAAGAGTGGAACAAAACACTAGGCGAGAGGCCGAGCCTTCCACCCTTTACCAAGTATATAGATGCATTAAGATAACATAGCAATATAATGATATCCCAACAAGTAAATAAATGTTCCAACAAGGAACGGCTCCAATCTTCACCTGCAACTAACAACGCTATAAGAGGGGCTGAGCAAAGCGGTAACATAGCCAATCAACGGTTTGCTAGGACATGGTGGGTTAGAGGTTTGGCATGGCAATTGGGAGGCTGACAAGCAAAAGGTAGGCATCGTAGCATTGGCAAAGCAAGAGCGAGCAACTTAGCTAGCAAAGATAGTAGTGATTTCGAGGGTATGATCATCTTGCCTGCACAGTTGTCAAAGTTGACTGGATCCTCACAAGCAAGCTCAACGGGCTCCTCGGTAGCGAACTCGTCTCCCGGCTCTACCCAACAAGACAAACAAGCAACAAGGATACAATCAACCACGTGCAAGACCAAGCAATATGATGAAATGATGATATGCTATGCGGGATGCGATGCGGGATGCAAAATGCAAGATATGACAGGAAATGCATGAACCTGGCCTCAACTTGGAATTCCAAGGGTGCCACTGGATAGAGGGGATGAAATCGCTTGAAAACGATATAAAGATCATTGGAATCGGAGTTACGGTTTGGAAATGGCAAGCGTTTTAAGATATGACACCGGTCTGCGATTTACAGCAAGTAGGCATCTAAATGCAACGAAATGAACATGCTACAGCCACCAAACATGAAAACAAAATACATGGCAGTGATGTACACAAGATGGTTAACAAAACACTAGCACTGAGCCATAGGCAAATTCATCCATTAAGAGGTTCAAACAAGCATGGCAAAAATGAATATGCAAAACAGATTCCAGACTTAGTGAAATTAACACTAGCCTGAAATTTCAGATCACGAAGCCCTCTTCGGAGCAGCAAAACAACATGATACGAAACCTGAACATGACAAGTAAGAACATGGCATGGAGCTACTCAACAAGCTTAACAAAACACCCAAAGTGACCTGGGGCCAAAAGGGTTCACAAAATACTCTACCGAGCTCACGAACATAGCTCAAAACACAATCAGTTTTCAGACTTAGTGAAAACTGAGACATGCTGAAATATAACTCACGAAGGCATGTAAACGAGCTCGATGCACTCACTACGGTGCAAGTCATGGCAAGGCAAGCATATATCCAGCAAGAAGGCACAATATGCTAGCTACACATGGCAAGAACAAAGGCATAGCATGCATGGATCACTAACAATAGCACCGGCAAAATCGCAAACGAGTTGACGATCTGCCCAGATTAACAACGAAGCAAAAGTTGAGCTCGATTGAGTCAACCTAGAGCACTCCATATATGCAAACAAAGACATGGATGGATAGAGCATAACATAAATATCAAAACTCCCTTACTGATCATCCTCAAAAGAGGCACGGATCACTAGGAAACAAGCTGGACATATGGCATCATGAACTAAAATATCCCAGACTTAGTGAAAATCACTAAGTCCCTGAAATCAGCAATCTCAGGTACCTCTCTTCGCAAGCTTGCACAAGACAACACACACATCCTAAAAATGCATGGGTGGCACCTCTGGAAAGAAGACAAAATGCTTAACAATTCATCCCAAAGGGGCACAGGCATATCATGCACGAATTAAACATGGCAAAAATGACAAAAGTGCATGATGAACTAACGGATCTGCAATTTAACTCACGAAGCCTCCTTCTAACAGCATTTTGGGCAACAAGATGACCTCAAATGCAAATGATGCAATGGAATGAAATGATGTACATGTCGAGCGAAGATTTTGATATATCATACGCCCAAAACGGAGCTACGGTTGCGGAGATATAAGCAGTCAAAGTTGCATAAAATAATTAGACGGGGGAGGGGAAAGTCAACCCCTAGGGTTTCAAAATTCCAGATCTGAGATCCAGATCGAGGCACGGGAACCGAGGCGGCCGGGGTACTGTAGCTCGCCGGAGTCGGAGCTCGCCGGAGACGCGGGCCGCCGGTCGGGGAGGAGGTTGCCGGGGGCGGCGCCGGCGTGGAGGCGGGCGGCGGCGGCGCCGGGGACGGCGAGGCGGCGGCGGCCGGCTCGGACGGGGAGGCGTGCGCCGGCGGCGGAGTTGCGGCGCGGCGCGGCGGCTGCTCCGGCCGCCGGAGCCGGAAGGGGCGGCGGCGCTGGAGGCGGGGAGGCGCGGGGCGCCTGGGCCCGGGAGGCGGCGCGCGGGGGCCGGGCGCGGGCCAGGCGGGCCGGCGGCGATGCGGTCCCGCCCTGGGGACAGGTGGCGGGCGCTGGGTGGCTGGCGGCGGCGGGCGGACGTGTCCGGTCGGATCCGGACACGTCCGTCGGTGGGGGGGGGGGTTTGATCTGTTTTTTTTAGGAGGAGGACGGGGAGGAATCTGAGATTAGGAATGGGGGGGGTGTATATATAGGCATAAGTGGAGCTAGGAGAGTCCAAATGAGGTGCGGTTTTCGCCCACGCGATCGTGATCGAACGCTCTAGGACATGGAGCAGAGTTTGGTGGGTTTTGGGAAATTTGGGGTGTTGGGCTGCAACACACAAGGCCTTTTCGGTCCCTCGGTTAACCGTTGGAGTATCAAACGAAGTCCAAATGATACGAAACTTGACAGGCGGTCTACCGGTAGTAACCAAGGCCGCATGGCAAGTCTCGGTCCAATCCGGAAATGTTTAACCCCACACACGAAAGAAAGCTAGAAATGGCCACCGGAGGAGAACGAAGCGCCGGAATGCAAAACGGACAACGGGGAAAATGCTCGAATGCATGAGATGAACATGTATGCAAATGCAATGCACGAGATGACATGATATGAGATGACGAAAAAGAAACAACACACGGAGACAAAGACCCGAACCCGAGAAATAAATATAACTTAACGCCGGAAACGGCAAGAGTTGGAGTACAAATTAGGGAAAGTTACATCCGGGGTGTTACAACACTCCACCACTACGAAAAGATCTCGTCCCGAGATCTAGGACTGAAGGAACTCCGGGTACTCAGAACGGAGGTGATCCTCGCGTTCCCAGGTAGCTTCACGATCGGAATGGTGAGACCACTTGACTTTGAGAAATTTGATTGACTTGTTGCGAGTCTTGCGTTCAGTCTCTTCAAGAATAGCAACTGGGTGCTCACGATAGGAGAGATCTTCTTGGAGCTCAATGTCCTCGAAGTTGACGGTGCGGTCAGGAGTCTTGAAGCACTTTCGAAGCTGAGAGACGTGGAACACATCATGAACATTTGCAAAGTTTGAAGGAAGCTCAAGTTGATAGGTGAGGTCGCCTCTCTTGCTGACAATCTTGAAAGGTCCCACGTATCTAGGGGCAAGCTTCCCTTTGATACCGAAGCGACGAGTGCCTTTCATAGGAGAGACGCGGAGGTAAACATGATCTCCGATCTCGAAAGCCAAATCACGGTGCTTACTATCATAGTAGCTCTTCTGGCGGGATTGGGCCGCTTTGAGGTTATCACGAATGACCTTGCACATTTCTTCTGCTTCTGTGATTAAGTCATTACCCACAGCTGACGTTCACCGGTTTCAGACCAGTTGAGAGGGGTACGGCACTTCCTGCCATACAGAATTTCAAAAGGGGCCTTGCCCGAACTTGCTTGAAAACTGTTGTTATAGGAGAATTCAGCATAAGGAAGACAATCCTCCCACTTCATGCCGAAGGAGATCACACAAGCCCTGAGCATATCTTCAAGAATCTGATTGACACGCTCGACTTGACCGCTTGTTTGAGGATGGAAAGCAGTGCTGAAGTGGATCTTGGTACCCATGGCTTCTGGAAAGAATCCCAAAACTTGGAGGTAAAGATGCTGCCACGGTCTGAAGATATCACTTGAGGAATACCGTGCAGAGAGACAATGCGAGAGGTATAGAGTTCCGCCAATTGAGCTGCAGTGATCGACTCTTTGATAGGCAGAAAGTGAGCCACTTTGGTGAGCTTGTCGATGACAACGAATATAGCATCATTGCCACGCTTGGACTTTGGAAACCCAGTCACGAAGTCCATTTCAATGTGGTCAAACTTCCATTCTGGAATGGCAAGAGGTTGGAGGAGACCAGCTGGCCTTTGGTGTTCTGCCTTCACTCTTCTGCAGACATCACATTCATTCACGAATTGAGCGATCTCGCGCTTCATTCGAGTCCACCAATAAGCTTGCTTGAGGTCCTGATACATCTTCGTGCTCCCAGGGTGGATGGAGAGGAGAGAATTGTGAGCCTCGTTCATGATCACTTTACGAAGTTCACCTTTGGGCACAACAATTCGATCCTCGAAGAAGAGAGTGTCCTTGTCATCAAGGCGGTAGCACTTGTACTTGGACTGACTCTTGGCAATCCCAATCTTCACCTTTTTCACCATCGCATCAAGAAGCTGGGCTTGGCGAATCTGGTCTTCTAAGGTAGGAGAGACTTGAAGGTTGGCGAGGAAACCTTGAGGAACAACTTGCAGATTAAGTTTGCGGAAAGCTTCACAAAGCTCGGGTTGATAAGGCTTGAGAATCAGACTGTTGCAATAGGCCTTTCTGCTCAAAGCGTCAGCAATCACATTGGCCTTGCCTGGAGTATACTCAATACTCGGATTATACTCTTGAATCATTTCGACCCATCGAGTTTGCCTTAGGTTGAGATTAGGCTGAGTGAAGATGTACTTGAGACTCTTGTGATCAGTGAAAATGTCCACTTTTCTTCCCAATAGAAGATGTCTCCAAGTCAACAAAGCGTGCACAACTGCCGCCAACTCGAGATCATGAGTGGGGTAGTTCTTCTCATTAGGCTTCAACTGGCGAGGTATAAGCAACAACTTTCTTCTCTTGCATCATACAACACCAGACCTTGGAGAGAGGCATCACAAAAGACCTCGTACGGCTTGGATTCATCAGGCGGAGTCAAACTGGAGCAGTGATCAACTTCTCTTTCAAAGTGTTGAAAGCAATATCACACTCCGGAGACCAAACATACTTGACGTGCTTCTGAAGAAGATTTGAGAGAGGCTTCGCGATCTTAGAAAAGTTTTCAACGAATCTTCTGGCAATAGCTTGCGAGACCGAGGAAAACTGCGGAGTTGCTTCACGTTCTGAGGAGGTTCCCAATTCACAATTGCAGACACCTTCTCAGGATTCACGGAAATGCCCTTGGCAGAGATGATATGACCAAGATAAAGAACCTCATCGAGCCAAAATTCACACTTGGAGAACTTGGCGTAGAACTGATGTTCCCTGAGCTTCAAGAACCAAACGCAAGTGCTTGGCATGATCTTCCTTGTTCTTGGAGAAAACCAGAATGTCATCGAGATAGACCAAAACGAAGTCATTGGTGTAGGCGTTGAAGATGAAGTTCATCATGCGAGAGAACGTCGGAGGAGCGTTGGCGAGGCCAAAAGACATGACAGTGTATTCATATGAACCAAAGCTTGTTCTGAATGCTGTCTTGGGAATATCTTCTTCACGAATGCGAATCTGGTGATAACCCATACGGAGATCAAGCTTGGAGAATACTTGGGCACCCTTGAGTTGTTCGAACAGCTCATTGATGTTGGGAAGTGGGTATTTGTTCTTGATGGTCTTCTTGTTCACTGGACGGTAATCAACACAAAGTCGACTCGATCCATCCTTCTTCTTCACAAAAAGAACACCACAACCCCACGGAGAAGTACTAGGCCGGATGAGACCCAATCTTTCTTGCTCATCGAGTTGTTTCTTCAACTCCTTCAACTCTTCGGGGCCGAGCTTGTAGGGACGTTTGCACACAGGTTCCGTGCCAGGTCAAGTTCAATACAAATTCAACTGGCCGGTGCGGAGGCATTCCTGGGAGCTCTTCTGGAAAGACGTCTTGATATTCGCAAACGACTGGAATTTGAGAGATGGCATCCAATTCACCCTTCTCATTGAGAGAAAACAGACGGAGTATTATCCCGAGCGGCAAAGACAATTACATCCTCAGACGAATGAGTCAATTGAATCTGCCTGGCTGCACAATCAAGCTGAGCCTTGTGCTTAGAAAGCCAATCCATTCCGAGAATAAGATCAATATCCGAGTTACCAAGAACCACCGGAGAAGAGAGAAACTTGTAATCGCCCAACGTGATAGAGACATCGGGAGCAACCAAACTAGAAGTCAAAAGCTTGCCGGGAGAAACAACTTGCATGACTTTGGGCATAATCTCGGTATCAACATTGTGCTTCGATGCAAAAGGGCATGACAAAAAGGAATGCGATGCACCAGTGTCAAAATAGAACTTTTGCAGGAATATCATTAACAGGAAGGTTACCCATGATCACATCTGACGAGTCCTCTGCCTGAGCTGCATTCATCAAATTGACCTTGGCGTGCTTGGGGTTATGCTTGACCATAGCTGTACTTGCCGATCTGACAGGAGGAGGAGGAGGAAGACGCCTCTGGTTGGACACTTGTTGGCATAGTGACCCTTCTGTTGGCACTTGTTGCACGTGACCTCTGAAGCGGACGGTGATACGGAGCACTCGATCTTGGAGCTTGAGACGAAGCTTGTTCTGAAAGCCTGGGTTGGGTGGGTGGGAAGAACCACTACCACCTTTGCTCTTCTGCTGATACGGCTGACGGAACGGAGGAGGAGGAAGCCAAAACTTCTGCTGCTTGGCCACTTGAGTAGAGGAAGAAGGAGTAACATCTCTGACTCGCTTCCTGGAAGCATCACACCTCAACTGAGCAGCCTCTTGCTTCAGTGCCATGTTGTAGAACTCATCGTATCTCAAAGGCTCGAAGAGAACAAGAGCGAGCTGAATATCTTCTCTGAGACCACCCCTGAACTGATATATCATGCTCTTCTCATCAGGCACGTCCTGCTTGGCAAAGCGGGCAAGTTTCTGGAACAATTTGTTGTAGTCATAGACAGACAAAGAGCCTTGCTTCAGATTGCGGAATTCCTCACGCTTGCTTTCAACCACGCTCTGCGGAATGTGATGAGCTCGGAAATCTCGACGGAAATCATCCCAAGTGATAACACGTCCACCTCTGGAATCCTTGTACTGCTGGAACCATTCTGCAGCTTGATCTTTGAGTTGGAAGGAAGCGAACTTGACAAAGTCCTCAGGCCTGACGTTACTGCACTCGAAATGCTTACACAGATCCACAAGCCAATCGTCAGCATCGGTTGCCTCAACACAATTGCTGAAAGTCTTTGGACCATTTGCAAGGAACTGGTTCAGTGTAGCAAATGTTCTGATTGCTGCCTTGATTCCCTTGACTGCCTTGATTGCGCTCTTGGAGAATTTGCATGATCAACTGTGTATTTGCATTAGTAGCGGCCATCACAGCTTGCCATGCTTCCGGAGGAGGCGGAGGTGGAGGCGGGTCAGGATTCGGAGTCGTGCGCGTTGGAGGAGCCATCCTGACAGGTTGACCACCATTAGCACACGATAGACAAATATTGAAGCTGAATCCAACGGAATGAAAATTGCAACAAGAT
>NC_053024.1:572026934-572126119 GCF_003073215.2 Triticum urartu | reverse complement strand
GAATTCAGGCCTTTGAGCACAGTGGAGTTTAATGGTAGAGACATCATCAAGAAGCAACTAGAGAGACTACTGGACCATCAAAGATTGTATTGGATACAAAGAGCTAGCATTAGATAGATTAAAGTGGGAGAGGCCAATACAAAATATTTCCAGGCTAAGGCAACTATCAAATTCAGACAGAACAACATTGCCCTTCTTAAGGATGAAGATGGGCATGAGCATCAAGAGCACCATGCAAAAGCTGCCATTTTATATAGATCTTTCAAAAACAGGATGGGCACTGCAATTGCCTCACAAAATCCTATGCAGCTGCACCTAACCCCTCATAGTGATTTATCTTCTTAAGCCCCTTTACAAAAGATGAGATTGATAAGGTTGTTAAAAAATGCCAGCTGATAAAGTCCCAGGACCAGATGGTTTCAATGCAAATTTCATTAAACAATGTTGGGATATCATTGCTCCAAATTTTTATAACCTGATTGAAGATTTTCACAAAGGCACAGTCAATATGCAAAGCATCAATTACTCCCTCATTACATTGATTCCAAAATCAGACTCAACCTCCACACTAGCAGAATTTAGGCCCATCTCACTGCTTAACTACACACTGAAGATCGTTACTAAATTGCTGGCTAACAAGCTTTAGAAGGTGGTTCTTGATTTGATTCATAGAAATCAATATGGGTTCTTAAACAACAGATGCATACAATGAAGGAAATATGCACTAGAGGCAATAATAAAGTTGTTATTTATATTTCCTTATATCATGATAAATGTTTATTATTCATGCTAGAATTGTATTAACCAGAAACTTAGTACATGTGTGAATACATAGACAAATAGAGTGTCACTAGTATGCCTCTACTTGACTAGCTCGTTAATCAAAGATGGTTAAGTTTCTTAGCCATAGACATGAGTTGTCATTTGATGAACGGGATCACATCAGTAGAGAATGATGTGATTGACATGACCCATCCGTTAGCTTAGCACTTTGATCGTTTAGTATATTGCTATTGCTTTCTCCATAACTTATACATGTTCCTATGACTATGAGATTATGCAACTCCCGAATACCGGAGGAACACTTAGGGTGCTATCAAACGTCACAACGTAACTGGGTGATTATAAAGATGCTCTACAGGTGTCTCCAATGGTGTTTGTTGAGTTGCCATAGATCGAGATTTGAATTTGTCACTCTGTGTATTAGAGAGGTATCTCTGGACCCTCTCGGTAATGCACATCACTATGAGCCTTGCAAGCAATGTGACTAATGAGTTAGTCATGGGATGATGCCATTACGGAACGAGTAAAGAGACTTGCCAGTGACGATATTGAACTAGGTATGATGATACCGACGATCGAATCTCGGGCAAGTAACATACCGATGACAAAGGGAACAACGTATGTTGTTATGCGGTTTGACCGATAAAGATCTTCATAGAATATGTAGGAACCAATATGAGCATCCAAGTTCCGCTATTGGTTATTGACCAGAGATAAGTCTCGATCATGTCTACATAGTTCTCGAACCCGTAGGGTCCGCACACTTAACGTTCGATGACGATATGTATTGTGAGTTATGTGATTTGATGTACCGAAGGTTGTTCAGAGTCCCAAATATGATCATGGACATGACGACGAGTCTCGAAATGGTCGATACATGAAGATTGATATATTGGAATGTTATGTTTGGACACCGGAAAGGTTTCAGATAGGTTCGGGCATTTTCCGGAGTACCGGGGGGTTACCGGAACCCTCTGGGGGTTAATGGGCCTTCATGGGCTTTAGTGGAAGAGAGGAGGAGGCAGCCAAGAGGAGCCCCCCCCAAGCCCAATCTGAATCGGGGAGGGGGCCGCCCCCCCTTTCCTTCTTCCCCTCTTCCCTTTCCTTCCCCTCCTAGTTGGACTAGGAAAGGGGGAACCTACTCCTACTAGGAGTAGGATTCCCCCCCTTGGGGCGCGCCCTATGAGGCCGGCCGGCCCCCTCCTCCACTCCTTTATATACGGGGGAGGGGGCACCCCATAGACACACAAGTTGATTTCTTAGCCGTGTGCGGTGCCCCCCTCCACAGATTTCCACCTCGGTCATATTGTCGAGTGCTTAGGCGAAGCCCTGCGTCGGTAACTTCATCATCACCGTCACCACGCCGTCATGCTGACGAAACTCTCCTCGGCCTCAGCTGGATCTAGAGTTCGAGGGACGTCACCGAGCTGTACGTGTGCAGATCACGGAGGTACCATGCGTTCGGTACTTGATCTGTTGGATCGTGAAGACGTTCGACTACATCAACTGCGTTACTAAACGCTTCCACTTTCGGTCTACGAGGGTACGTGGACACACTCTCCCCGCTCGTTGCTATGCTTCTCCTAGATAGATCTTGCGTGATCGTAGGCAAATTTTTTAAATACTAAGTTCCCCAACATACAAGACTCTCTAGCATGGACTTATGAATACATCCATCAATGCCAACAATATAGGAAGGAAATTGTGCTCTTGAAACTTGATTTTGAGAAGGCTTTTGATATGCTCAATCATGACACAATTATGGAAATTTTGAGAGCAAAGGGTTTTGGAGATAAATGGATTGAATGGATCAACATGATTTATGGCATTGGGTTCTCATCAATACTTCTTAATGGAATACCTGGGAAACAATTCCAATGTAAGAAAGGAGTCAGACAAGGTGATCCCCTCTCCCCCCTGATTTTTGTCCTAGCTGCAGATATGCTCCAAACCATGATGAATGAGGCCATGCACAACACTCTGATTGACTCTCCATTGATCCATCATTCTTGTCCTGATTATCCAATCATCCAGTATGCTGATGATACTATTCTAGTAGCCCATGCAGATGCTCAACAGCTCACCCACATCAAAAATATGTTGCTCCATTTTGCATCCTACGCAGGACTCAATGTCAATTACTCCAAATCCACCATTATATCTATAAACACACCCACAAAAAAATGCTTATGCTTTTTGATCTCATGGGGTGTAAAATTGGATCCTTGCCACACACATATCTCGGCCTCCCACTCGGTACATCAAAGCCAAATGTTGTGGATTATGTGCCTATGATGAAAATGATTGAGAATAGACTTCTTAGTTGCTCCACTTTGCTTTCTACTGGGGATAAGCTCACCTTGGTCAAATCTGTTTGCACCAGCATGCCCACATTCTTCATGTGCACATTATCTCTGCCCAAAACTGTGGTGAAACAAATCAACATATATCTTAAGCATTGTTCCTGGAGAAAGTATGGGTCATTTGACCAAGGACCTGCTCTTATATCATGGGAAAAAGTCTGCAACCCTAAGGAAGATGGTGGTTTAGGAGTACTGGATATTTCTACCCACAACCAAGCACTTTTGATGAAATTTCTCCATAAGTTCCTTAATAAAAAAGACATTCCTTGGGTCAGCATCATTTGGGAGAACTACTATCAGACCAATCTTCCAGGTGACAGAATTGTGGGTTCTTTCTGATGGAGATATGTTATTAAATTGCTTCCATGTTTCAAACTGCATGCTCTATGCAAGCCAGGAGTAGGGGACACAACTATGTTCTGGACTGATAATTGGACTGGCACTCCTCTGGCAATTAAATTCCCAGAACTTCACTCATTTGCCATCAACGGGAACATCACTCAAGATCATGGAACAGCCTGACACCAGTCAACAATTCCACAGACCACTCACTTTACCAGCCTATCAGCAATATAATTCACTCCAACTACTGGTTGAAGGTAGAACGGTTACTGATGAACATGACAAATGGCACTATTCCTGGGGCAGTAGCATTTATTCTCCGATGAAGATGTACAGAGCCCTAAAGAAGTCTACTATTTCACATAACATCTTCAAGCACCTATGGCACACTTCATGCAGACTTAGACACTAAATTTTCTTCTGGGTGCTACACCATGATAGACTCAATACCAGAAACATGCTCCATCTCAAGCATATGCACTTGGAAGATTATAATTGTGTGCTCTGTGCTGACAAAACTGAAGAAACATCTCTTCACCTCTTCTGGGACAGCCCATTTGCAATCAATTGCTGGAACTATCTCATTCAAGAAAGGAAAAGAGGTATTTCTTTCCACGATGAAATCACATTATCCCTACCCTCGTTGCCATCAGATATAACTATGGACATCATCAGCATAAGTTGTTGGAGTATATGGTCAGTCAGAAACAATAAGATCTTCAGATCAGCAGCCCCATATTTTAATACATGGAAGTTTTACCTGAAAGAAGGATTAGGGCCTCAGAATTAAGAGCAAAACCAAGCAAAGATGAGAAGATCAGGAACTGGGTAGCACAGGTTTTGGAACCGGCTTAAGTTTCTCTCTTATGTGTATCATGATACCTAAAACTGGTATTGGTTAACTATAATTTCGCTGTAATTGTACTTTTTATTTATTAATGAAAATACTGTAGAACAATCGTTTAGGCTAAAAATAAAATCACTGACTGGTTTCACCCGCAGGTGCCCGGAGCATGCCATGTGCATGAGCGGCT
Organism: Triticum urartu; assembly: GCF_003073215.2. Classification (NCBI taxonomy): domain Eukaryota; kingdom Viridiplantae; phylum Streptophyta; class Magnoliopsida; order Poales; family Poaceae; genus Triticum; species Triticum urartu. The sequence goes on along the minus strand of NC_053024.1, from coordinate 572,121,597 downwards.
TTGGCACTTGTTTTAGTTGATGGTGAGGAAGTCAAGACGCATGATTCTGAATGACACTATTGTAGAATAGCAGTCCCAGCTGTAGTAAATTAGCAGTGCCGCAGTAGTACTGGCTACTCGTAGCTAGTCGTCTAGGTGTCATCTGGACTATGGAGACGCAGTTGGCATCAACAGTTCAGTAGTACTACTATGCAGTCGTCCAGTCGTCGTATGGGCTATGGAGCAGTGTACATGTGATCAGGCGTAGGTACATGCATGCATGCAGCTGCTGCGAAAGGCCCATCCCTGAACGTTGAGATGGAAGTACTGAAGGATAGTACGACACCCATCCTCTTCTAGTGCATGTCATAGCAAGTTCGGGATTGATCGACGAGGTAGTCCTTTAGAATTTGTGACCCATTTAGCTATTGGCAAATATGTACTCAATCCGTCTGAAAAATCTTGTCATAAGCTTGTCCCTCAAATGGATGCATCTACCACTAATTTGATGCTAGATGTATATTCATTTAAGGGACAAGATTTTTTGGATGGAGAGAGTATGTAGAAAAACTTCATGAGTAATTCCATGTCTCCAGTGTTTAGCAGATAATTACTATTTCTTTTCAAAAAAGATCTACTCCAGATCTTCTATGTAAGTTCATTAGAAGTACAAAGCACGTCAAATATAGTAACAATTACATCGAGATATCTAGATTACCGAGCAACTGCTAGAGCTAGACAAGCCGTTGTCGCCGCTTCCCTACTGGAGCCGCCTTGTCCTTGTCGATGACAGCCGGGATGTTTTCATGCATATGCCCCAAAGGACCAACGTGCAATCATCGTCATTAAACCTTTGAATAGATCTGAAGCAATTGACACAAATCTCACCCTCATGCGAGAAACCCTAATTTTATGCCCCAAGGAGACGGCAGAAATCTACGTCAGAGTTTCATCGACTACATCCAGATGAAGGAACTCGAGGAGGACTGGAGCCCAAAAGACAAACTCAAAGAAGAACTGTCGCCATCCGTCTGGGTGCCGCACCAACAATGATTAAAAAACCGTAACCTAAACTACTAGAAAGAGCAAAGGCGTCCGGATTTCCTCCCCATCACTGGCTGCCGGAGTGGCATACAGAGGGGAGGCGAAATCATGGGCTCAACGATGAAGTATGGAGGGGATAGTTTGCCCTAGCCGCCGAGGAAAAAGGAAGAAAATGCTTGAAAAAAATAATGTAAATATGAATTCCTAGTTTCATTGGCCTGAGTTGGATATTTCTTGTATTAGCATCCTGCAACGGCTGGTGTCTCGGGCGCATATCATTCCATTGCATCGGTGGCGCCGTGCATGGCGCACACACACATAACTTTATGAATTAGTAGACTATATAGATGATGTGGAATGGTTGTGTGCATCCCTCAATGCTGAGCCGTGGTTCAACCTACTTTTCGAAAAAAGAAAATGATGTGGATCCTCCCAAACTTTGGGAACACACGTAGATGTCCGTATTTGCATTTGAAAGATCGGAATAATGTACTACCAAATCTGAATTTTAGGCTACATATTATTACCCCCTCTGTCTTCAAATACATGACATATAAAATTAGCCAAAAAGTTAATGCTTTCTAAGTCTGACAAAAATTATAAGAGAAAAAAATAATCAAAACTATAATATTAAATGAATACATTATGAAGATATATCTAATGATTTGGTATTGTTTACCTTCACACTTTTTATATATGTTTGGTCAAACTTAGAAAGTGTTGAATTTTTGACTTTTGGGACGGAGGGAGTAATGAACTTTAAATTCAGATGTCCAAGTCCTTTGAGAAAACCAGAGAAATTATCATTTCACCCCCCCACCCCCCACCCCCCAAAAAAAAGAAAAACAAAACACACACACACTGGAGCTTGGCAAAATACGGGTCTTACTTTTCTTTTCATTAATTGGAGCCTCTTTTTAGGTTTACAAGAATCATCATATTATTTTTAACAAAGGCAATAATTAATACTAGTTGGATTTTTTTCTCGTTAAGTACACCACAAAAAATCTCCCAACATGGAAGCCTTTCTAGCCGGCGTCTCCTCCTCCACAAAAAACCTAGGGTTGCCTCCCGCCGGCGCCGCCGCAGGACCGCCTCCTCTCCGGTGGTCCTAGGGCCATGGGGGCATGGTGGATTTCGACAATGGCCAATGGGAGGGCTTCGTTTTTAGTCGTTTCTTTCAGTTTTGCTAGGGTTTGTGTCCTGCTCAGGAAGACGAGACGGCGCCGACACCCTGAAGATGGAATAAAGGTCTGCCTGTCTAGCCCCCGTTCCGACGATGCGTCTAGCACCGTTGGTGGGCGTGTGGAGGTGTGTCTCCAGCGGATCTATCTTTGTGGATTTGCTCGGATCTCATTGTTGTTCGTCTATATTCGTGTGTCTTTGGATTGAATCTTTCTGATCTACGTTATTCTTTATCTGCGGCGGTTGCTGTTTTGGTGCGCTGGTCCTACGGGGCCTTAGCACGACGACTTCCTGACTGTCTACTACAACGAGTTGTGCCCGACTCCGGCGATGGAGGGGCGATGACGGCGGTGCGCCTTCGGCTCGTTTCAGTGCCGGTAGTCGTCGCTAGGTGGTCTACGGATCTGGATGTAATTTCTATTATTTCTGGTGTTCGTTGTACTGCCATGATTGAAAATAAATAGATCGAAAAAAATTCGCAAGAAAAAAGTACACCACAAAAATCGCCTTAATTATGGTTATACGTGGTCAATAGGATGGAGAGAGAGTTAGTGTTCATATTAACTGTGTACATCAAGCAAGTGAGAGAAATGGTCAATAGTGATTAACGCAGATAGAGGATGGCAGGGTAGGTGAACTTGTATTAGCAAAATACCTGATTTTAGTGAGTAACCTTCTAAACCCAAAGGGGTACACGCAAAAAAAGATACTTAGCGCATCTCCAAGGCTGACCCTCAAACCCCTGTAACCGTTACGGCTGCGCTGTCCAGACGCGTTGTGCCATCCAATATGATCCCGCATCGGTCCATAAGACGGTCTCGCCGCATTTTCTCCCGCAAACCGGAGACAAATGTGAGGGTGGGTGGGGGGCTCTTGTAGGCGTCCGAACGGCACCCACGCTCGCTTCTGACCACCTCAGCCCACCCAAACCCCTCCTTCCTCTCCCGCGCGTGTTCCCACTCGGCGCCAGCTGCCCGCATTCATGCCGCTTAGAGCGGTCGCTCCACATTGAAGCCGGCCCAGAGCGGACGCGACCTCTCACGACTTCTATCATTGAAGCGGCGCGCCAGCCGAGGTCGTCACCCACTACGCGTCCCCGGTGTCTGCGCCTGTTCAATGCCGGAGACATATCACTAGATGGGACGGGACGAATATCTACCACGCCCGTTCAATACATAGGTTGTTTTGTACGCCGTCATTAACAGGCTCAATGGCCGAGAAACTCACTCAGGAGCCGCACACCGACGCACTAGGATGCATGGCCTCACCGGAATCCGGTATTTAAAGGAGGCATCACCCGGCTAACTCCACGCCACAACACAAGCCCCTCCACATCCTCCTCCCTTGCATCGCATCCTCCATGACTACAGGCGGTAAAGCTCTGTGGGAGAGCCTTTTCATGCTGATGAAGCACGAGGCGGCCACCCCTTGCGGCCGCCTGGCAGAGCCGTCGTACCAGGCAAATCGAGGCCGGTTTGTCGGCCAACTCGCCCAAGGTCTCTGACGACGAGGTCGACCCTACGATGGATCTGGGCTCCGACAACACTGCACCGGGCCCGCTCCTGTGCATGCCCGCTTCACCATGGAGCATGCGTAGGAGCACTACAATGTCGCCATGGCGGAGGTGCAGCCTGCGCTAGCGCCTATGTCGGTGTTCCAGCAGGCGCGTGAAGAACGACGGTAGAACATGTTCCTCCTGGAGCAGCATCGGCTGGTAGATGGCCAGGTCGACGGTGAGCGTGCGAGCGAGGAGGCCTGGTGGCCATGGCCGCAGCGATACCCAACTTTGTCGAGGAGCAGAGTGCAATCTACGAGGCCAACCACACTTAAGTTGCCGCTCGCTAGGAAGTGGCCGCCGCGGAGGCGTAACTCCAGGCGACCATGGAGGAGAACAACGCCAGCTACGCCTCCTATGCGCCACCGACGAACTATCCGGCGGCCCGGCGGGACTACGACAGCGGGCGCCAACATTTCGATCGTGTCATGTCCACCGACGACGGATAGGTCGCGGACTCCTCCGAGAATGAGTAGGGCACGGGAGGCGGCATCGCCTTGTGTCCCATGTGAAGCCGATCGGTCTCCTGTGTTCTACTTTTCCTCGCCGGAGACCACGCCTTGACTTCACGGGTCTTATTGCTCATGCTCATTGGATGGCGGATGGAGGAGGCAGTCCCAGGAAGGGAACAACAAGGGCTTGGACGCTAGTGACTGCCGTAGTTATTGTTTGTTGTAAATGTTTAAAAATCTGTCATGTTTGCATGAATGTTGTCCGTTTATGTAAACTATATCCGAACTTGAATGAATTCCAGCCGTTTTTGCACGAATTTCATCCGATTAGTTCCGATGATAGTTGAAATGTATGCGGGCAGTCTTGAATGACCGTTTCCCACATCCGTATCCGCAGACTGGTCCCCCTGTCCGTGAACAAATGCGGAAGGAAATTTGCGGGTCGCTGTTCGAGATGCCCTTGGTACTCCCTCTGTCCCATAATATAAGATTTTATTGCATCAATAAGATCTTATGAGACGGAGGAGTGGCATTTTCTCTCTCTAAAAAAGTGTGCTTTTAATATTCAAACGGATTGCATTTCATGCGATGCGTATGGATGTGTATCATTTATGCCAAAATTAGTAGTTTTAATTTACACTCTCTTCATCTGAAATATAAGTTATTCTAACTTTTTTTAAATCAGATATATATATATATATATATATATATAGACACATTTTAGTATCATTTTTTACTCGTTTTTAGTCCGTATGTTGTCTACATTAATATATTCAAAATACCTTATAATTTGAAACGGAGAGAGTAGTTTCTTCTTTATCACCATCTATAGCATGCATGTCTAGAAGGGGACACAAGCATAATTTTACGACGCTAATGATGTGGATCCTCTATTCCCAAGCTTGGAAATGCATGTACTCTTTCCTTTGATTAATCGGAATAATGTACCGCCAAATCCACTGTTGGAAATACCATGATGACATTACATTTATGTTCTGCTGTCTGAGTGCTTGATGGAGACAACTAAACAAGAGAAACTTATTTACTCGTTTCGTACCTATGCATAAGGCTAGTTATAGTGGGAGTAACTTGGCTAGTAACATATCACGCTCCAAAAAAATATTGCTTATGTGATATGTAGTTAATGAGGAGTGGTAACATAATATGTTACTGCAATATAGCGTTTTAAGACGGAATGAGTCTATAAACTAATAAATGAAGACCTATATGACACTACTGTAGTATGTTACTTTGCATTATAAAGGTAGTAACTTAGACTAGTGTCATATGCATAACACTAGTATAAGTTACTTCCCACGATGACCAGCCTAAGTCATCTTAAGTTGTCCACTGCGACCAAGGTGAGGTAGTAATAAGAAAGGAATTTAATGTTTATTTGCTAATTAATGTCATTGTATGCAGAGAATTGACCACTGCATGTTATGCTAAGTAGACTCAAGTCATTGTATATATACACGCCCCACGTCTCCTATTGGCTGATTTCATTTCTCGTGGCAAAAAAATAGTAAACGAGGTGGGTAGTTAATGCACCGCATCTAAAAGTTTTGGTTGTAATGTGACTAATGCACAGAGGGAGTACTATGTATTTTATCAACACAGAATGAAATGATTGTGTTCTCTCTGTGTCTCACCCTCTCTCTCTAAAATGCTGTGTTTATTACTCACTCCATTCCAGATTGTCTACCGTGTTATGTTTCACTAGGACAATCATCCAACCCGTATTCGAGAAAAAAATTCGTTCGACCAACAAATGCTCTATTATCGTAAAAAAAAGCTCTATTAGGTGTAATTTGGAGTGATGTGGTTGCATTTTTCTTCTTCTCAATCAACGTTTTCTCGGAGGAAGTTTTTGTGTTGCATTTTTTATCAATATAGGGACGTACGTATGTCGTAATTTGTAGTATTGCATTTTCCTTATCCCAATAAAATTTTCTGGCTGTTAATTAACTTGCCGTGATGGATTCTGCACTTTAACAATTAAGCTAGCGTGGTTTAATTGATGACTAGGTTGCACAGTTCACACTATATATATGGAAGTCGTTGCAACAGTTCGTCACATAAATGTGACTGATAACCAAGCTTGCCACTTGGTTATGTTGGTTGTACTATTTGGATTATCTTAATTACTAACTACGTTGCTTGCTCTTTGAAAAAAACAATGAATTTTTCTCTGACGTACGTGTGTATTGCATGTTCCATCATATCTAAAGGGTGTGATTTTCTCCCAAAGTAGGTAGAGTTCTCACAACAGGTGTGGCTTTTATTTATTAGTCAAGTTGTAGTATTTGTTGTGAGACGACCGCCAAGATCCCATTTTGAAGACAGCATGAAGATATACAGAGGATTCTTAAATAGGGTTATTATTCTTTCTTGGTGCCCCTCCAAGCAAAAATAAGTTAGATGCCAGTATACTGCTGGTGGAACTTCTATAGTAGTTTTTGGTAGCAATCTCCCGGATGAGGTCTAAATATTCATGAAAAAATATGGTGCATTTACTTTTTTCCCATATATATTCATCTATGATGCATCCAAAACAACATAATACAGAAGTCGCGTATATGAAATCTGACAATAACATGGCGTACCACCTTAATGCATGTCTTTCTTCTGTCCCATCACTTTTCTCCCTCCATATAACCGAACAAATTATTATATGGATTGTAGAAATTATTCCAAAATATTGCAATTGTGGGTTGTGCCGCGATAAAAATGAAAGTTAGTTGTCCCAAATGAATGATGTCCTCACAAACATAGTAATTTTAGGTAACCCCTGCTTGATGGCCAAGGGCAATGATTTCAAACATGGCCAACTCATAATGTGACAAATGCTTTGTAGAAGGCCTGGGAATGGATTCGGTGTCATATAGATGACCAAACCTACATCATGTTTGACAACACTTGGAATGTGAGTTTAAGAGAGGGAGTTTGTACCAAGATTATACATGACAAGTGTTATTTTAATCATAATCCTATGCTTGGCATCTAATAAGAATTATTTTGGGATAGAAAGTTGATTCCCTCCTTCGGTTAATAGAAATTCATAGCTAGGGGATGATAGCACAAATTTTCATGAAGGATTATCACTAGTAGAAAAAGGGCCTTTAGTCCCGGTTCTGGAACCGGGACTAAAGGCCCTCCACGTGGCCACTGCTTGGAGGTCCACCTTTAGTCCCGGTTGGTAACACCAACCGGTACTAAAGGAAATTTTATGATTTTTTTGAATTTTTTTTGAATTTCAATTTCTGAATATTTAACCTCTAATCTCTAATCACCTCATCATTGCTCATTTACCTTTAATCTTAATAACCCCTCATCATTCAAATTAATCTACTTCTGCAGTCACCCATTCTCTCTACTCCAGCTGAGCACCTTAACTTCCGGGTTCTATCTCCCTCGTTTCAAGTCTGCATTTGTTGTTTTCTGACATAGTAAGATGAATCCTATTAACCCTCAGGATTTAGCTTGAGCGGAAGTCACACATTTCACTGTTTGAGTTTGAACTTGTTCTAATCAATAATTTATTTAGTAACACTAATATTTCTTGAATAAGTAGTTTGACCACAGTTTGACCACAATTTGACCAATTGACCAAAATTCAAAAAACTGAAATAATTATTTAGTAACACTAATATTTCTTGAATAAGTAGTTTGACCATTGTTTGACCACAGTTTGACCATAGTTGACCAAAATTCAAAAAAACTAAAATAATTATTTAGTAACACTAATATTCTTGAATAATTATTTAGTAACACTAATACTTCTTGAATAAGTAGTTTGACCATAGTTTTACCAGATTTAACAAAAATTCAAAAAAAACTGAAATTTGAGCATAACTTTTTTTCCTTTTAGAATTTGAGGATTCTAAAAATTTGCAAACAGGCCATAGGCTGTCAAAATCGGGAGCGGATTTTTGTTCTGAACATTTTGATATATTATACGTTTTTTTCCGACATCGTATGCAAAAGTTATAGCCGTTTTACATTTTCCTACATTTTTTTGCAACATGTCCAATTTAGTTTTTAAATTTCCTAATAGTAGATGTAGTATATAACTACCTCTCGAAGGATTTTTATTTTGAAGTTTTTATCATTTTCTTTTGATTTTTTCGAAACAAAAAAGGCGATCCAGGGGGGTAGAGTTTGGAAATGGGACTTTAGTCCTGGTTTGAAACACAAACCGGGATTAAAGGGCATTGCCCTTTAGTCTCGGTTTGTGTCTAAAACTGGACTAAAGGTCTAATCTTTAGTCCCGGTTTGAGACACAAACCGGGACTAAAGGGCATCGCACCTTTTAGTTCCGGTTCGTGCCACAAACCAGGACTAAAGGGCTCAGGTGAACCGGGACTAATGCCTTAGCCGCACGAACCGGGACCAATGCTCACATTAGTCCCGGTTCGTGATTGAACCGGGACTAATGAGCTGACCCGGCCTGGACCTTTGCCCCCTTTTCTACTAGTGTATAAACTTATCTCTAGTTTCTTTCTTCCCTTTCTGCCTCTCCACTTTTATTAAAATGGTGTGTATTGGACTTTGAATCGGGCTTTCACCTTGCTTTTATAAATAAAGCAACCACCATGTCCATACAAGTAGTGCAAGGGTCTCAACGAAAATAAAAGCAATCTATTGTGGCATCCGCGTAAACACGCCCAATATAAAAGCATAAAACAAAATGGAAAAAGACCACCAAGTGGCGAGAAGCTCAAGAGCCCTGATTCGAAGCCAGCTGTTGTGAATTGGACCCTCGGCTCACAACTGTAATTCCTACTAAATTATCAATCTCTTCAACCTAATAGATGGTTGAATATCATATACAATCCAAGATTCTCATTTATTTTGTTTTATTATTACCTCCAACAAAACAAGAGTGAGACGAAGCAAGTGGGGAACCCCCTGCAAATTGAGAATTATACTTTGTGGCATAGCGGGTTACTAGTGGAGGTATGCTCTCTCTTGTGTTGTATTTCATCAACAGCATATTGTTGAAAAGATTGTAGTTGAGTAGCAGCTAGATGTGTTATATTCATAATTCAGATCGGTAACACTTCTATGAAGAGCAAACACGCCGACATGCATGAATATAAGACGCTATTAGAATCCGTAACAGGTACTCCCTCTGGTTTCAAATACAAGACCACTATCGACATTACATTTTGCAGCTATACAAGGTCACTATCTCTTCCCAAGAAGAATTGATTATAACTTTGCCTCGTACGATGGTGCTTATTAACAAAAATGTTGCATGCAGCCATAGGAAAGGATGAACCACGTGCAACATGTTTAATTACTCGGGGACATGAGAGGGTTTCCACATAATTAATCATGCTATTTATTAGTTAGCCTTGTTTTCTTGGCGTTTGAAAAATTAGGTAGTACTACCTCTGTCTTGGTTTATTGGTCTCTTCATATTTTGTGCCAATGTTTTACCATAGATTTAATTATCAAAATGTTAATGCATGTCATGAAAAATTATATGGTTTGATTCATATTTGAATATAGTTTCCTATGATATTATTTTTGCTATGTATAACTTATATTTTATTAGATAAAAGTATGGTCAAAATATGATCCTAAATACTAGGGGGCTAATAAACCAGAGGTAGTAGTGGGCTTGTGCACAAAAGTGGGTGGAGTATATAGATTCTAATGATACTAGTATTGTACGATATTTAGCTCTGTAAAACTTAGTCAAACATACAGTTGTTTGATTATTCTGAAAATCAATACACCATATATTTTGCAAGTGAGGGGGGGGGGGGTATATTTATATAGTAAGACATTAATTATCAAAACCTTTGCTGGGCAGATGTGGTGTGGTTTGATATTGTTAACTGCATGCACCCTTCCAACTATTTATGTACCTGTAAAAAGTACTACCCACCAAGAACCATGAAATAACACATATATTTTTTCTTTCGCAAATTGTGTTACGAAATACGGCAACATATGTTGATGAGAGAGTGTCCATATCTACTTTTTCCGCAACCTTCCAAGCATTTGTTTCACTTTAGCTAGCTTTCACGAAACTTCAACACAAAGTATGCATTTATCTGTAGATTTTGAGTGGTACTATAGAAGACCGATCAGGTCTACATGGTATTCTCTCTTGCGCACGCTAGCTAAAGCGAGACACATCTAGATAATTATATGTTTTTCATCAAAAAAAATCATGATATATTTTGCAACAATCCAGCTAGACAGCACGTAGTAGTACCTGCAAGATCTCTTGTTACATGGTCGCCCAATCACATGCAAGGGGAGAATCTCCAACCAAGAAGCAACACACGAGAAAAGAAGAAAAGCACTCGATCGCAGTCACATGCAGAGGGCAGGCAGGGCCACGCCAGGTCCGGTGGGTAGAGAGAGAGAGAGAGTAACGAAAGGAAATGCGAGGAAAAAGAGGAGATAGAGAGAGAGAAAGAGAGCGCGACTATTGCCTTCGAAAGGAAGAGAGAGAAACCACTGATCCGCCCTTAAGTCGGATCCTTGTCGCCACCCGCTAGGCTCGCCGACAGCAAGGTACACGGGCCCACCGTCCGCATGCATACCATCAACACACTTGCAGACAAGTTGAACAAATTTGCTACAGGTATCTCCCCACTGTGCTCGTACGGGACAGAGGCAACCTTGGATCGGCTATTCTACGATTTATGCTTTATACACGCTGGGAAAATTATGTTTGATATTTTTAGCATGTAAAAGTCCATCTGGCCAAATATAATGCTCGATTTGAACAACCCATGATTACTAAATATAACAAGCTAGCCAATAAGTCACACATTATTTTCGATTGACTCCACAGTTATTTTGGAACTAAAATAGTTAATTGCACCTCATAAAATAACATCCCATAAGGCGTCATAGTATTGGTCACCTAACCACATCTGAACTAAGCCACTAAACGCAAAGAACCTTATGAGAATCATTGAAATTTCTCTACTTTGTAATTGTACTCTTCCGAATTCTACACAATAGATAGATCGGTATGCATGATTACTTAGCCTGCGGCACGCAACCTGCCTTAGTATATATATTTTCTTGGTATAATACTTATATCAATATGTTTGGTGTGGCCACGTGGATTGCTTACTTATTCAAAACCTGCAACTAAGCATATTTGGTATGATGGCAATTCAATTTGAGCAAGCTTGTCTTGTTGACATGGTGCGTGCCCGTTTGTTACGTCATGTGATTTTTTTCAGTATTGACATGGGTTATTACTTACTAATCTAGAAGAATCATGAGCATTCATTCATGGCATAAATTGGATTTAAGTTTTCAAATATTTTTGTAATTGCTTTAAATCCTCCATATCGTTGCTTCGTTACTGGAGGTAATTAATATTGGTCATATATAGATGTAGAGGATTCTTTGTTGATTTGATATGTTTGCACTGGAATAATTAATTGTGTATGAAGCCATGACGCGTTTTGGATCTCCATACAATGAATTTGGATTTACCACAGGCCCTTGCATTGCGTCAAATCTCGGTCTAGAGGACCCAGGTGCATCCAATTTTGCATGCACTTTGACTATGCAATGGATTGTTGCCTTTTGAATTAAAACTAAGTTGATTTTTCTAACATCATTATATGTCAAAAAATAACATTTTTAATTGTGTATATATGTAATGTTTTCCAAGTTGTTAAAATACCATATACATACATTGATCTTTACACAAAACATGAACAACTAGAAGGTCGTTTGTCTCTGTATATCTCAAATGTTCAATATCCCACTAGATTTATCTCTCTATACACTGTAGATTTAAAACACACCTTCTGGCACAAACTATTCAATTCAAGAAAGTGGGATGATAACTAAGATACATGGTGCAAGGATCTTTTGTGGATTTTTCTCCTATATTCTTTCTTGCAAATAATAACTAAAGTTTTGGTGTGGGCAGTTAGAAAGTTGCAAGAACCAATGCTGGGATTCTACTATAATGTCACCTATGGATATTTGTAGTGCATCTACCCCAATTGTCCTATGCATCAGTTTACATGAGCACCAATAGTGTCCCCTAATCTCATGTGTTCGCGTGACTTGCCAGCAGATGCAGCTAGCAAAATGTCCCATATATGTTTACTGGAGCACTAATGCCAAACCATAGTCTTGGACACTTCCAGCGCCCAACAAAAGACATAACAGTACAATAGCATGGAATTTCTTACAACATGGTGTTAACTATAATGAAGGGATAATATCAAAAGTTTAATTGTTATGTCGAATAACTTCGCTGGATGGGAGGTGTAAATATCTTTTTGCGAGAGAAACGTCTTTGTCATATTGCTTTGCTTCTTTTTTGCGAAATATTGCTTTGCTTCGTCGAAATAACTGTCCAAAGTTTTGTCATGCGTAGTTAGAAAGTCATGAGAACTTTCACCATGCCATAACCTCGTGTAATGGAGTACATGGACATTGCAGCCGCACCAACCCAAACCTGCATATACATGTGTTTACATGAGCACCAACACAGATTTGTGTAGTCTCGTGCTCCGACGTCCATAGACGATATTGCCATTGCATCTAGCCAACTATCTCATATATGTGTTTAAATGAGCATGATCATCAAACTATAGTTTCTCGAACATAGTGAGTGCACCAGCAAATGACAAATAATAATATCATTATTGATTGAAATTGCTAACATCGTGGTGCTCATCACTATACAGTAGCACACATCTCAAATTTTATGTGCTATACACTTTTTTAGCGGGGAGATGTAAATATAACTTCTGTAGAGAAACAAATCTCACATTGCTCTATTTTTTTTAAGGAAAAAGGTCATAAATCACACGTTTTTGCTTGGAAAACTAGAATGACGTGAGCGCCAAATGTCAAACCATAGACTCGTGCAATGCCATGTGTGTGGACAATGCCGCCGCACCGGAGAACATCTTTTTACACATGTTGATTGTTTTTACAACTAGAAAGAAGGTCATGAGATGCTTTTCCTTTTGCAAAAGAATACTCATGCGTTATAAAGTCATGATAACTAGCATTTGCAAATATTGTATTTGAAATAAAACAAAAAATGTACATGATCCCAGCAGTTGCGAGTATTGTAAGCGGAGCATTGTGCGCCCAACAAATTGCACCTACTCGCTCGCTATCACATGATGCGGTCCGGCGAACGATGGTGCCACGTCACCAGCCACAGGAATTAAAGGGGAAAACAATTTAGTCGCTGTCCATCACCTGTCGCCGTCCGCAGTAGTAAATGGGACGTGGGCCTCTCGCGCACGACACCGGTGCCAGGCAAGGCATTAAATAACTATATATCGAATAGTTAATGAGGTACCAAAAATAAAGGTGGGAAGAGCGGGAAAGTGTAAATTATTCGCCTCGATGCTATCAAAACCTCGCCTCGAAGTATTAACTCCGTATCGTAATTGCTGCGTCTTTTAGATATCGACGACCTCCCTTTCCAACGCCCGCCGCTTTCCTCTCCTTCCTTCCTTCCAGTCTACTTCTCCTCGTCTCCCCCAAAACTTGAGAAGTCGCGGGTAGATTTGCGCCGAGGGGGCGCGGAGACGTCGCATCCATGGCCGCCGCCGCGTTCTCCATCAGGTTAGTCTGCGCAGCCTCGTCTCGTCGGCTTTTATGGCGGTCGTCTGTGCGTTTTTTTTTTCTGATCTCCGTTTGCGATTTGTACGAAGGGGGTACGCGGCGAGCATGAGGGGCGAGGCGGCGGCGGAGGGTCGGCGTCCCTTGGGCATCGAACATCTCCCACCTATTAAGGCGCCGCGGTTCCGGTGGTGGGCGGACGAGCTGGCCTCCGCCGTGGCTGCTGCTGCGCCGGCGGCGTCCCCGAGGAGGTCGCCAGGGAAGTCGAAGCCGCCGAAGAAGAGGTCCATTTCTGACCTCTTCGCCGCGGCGCCTCCCTTGGACATTCCCTCCGCCCCCGCCGGTGATAGCGGATGCAACGAGCAAACGGAGGTGGACGGCGACGAGGCGCTGTGCGCGATCGTGAGGCGGGCCAAGGAGCAGAAGAAGCAGAAGAGGAGACTGCAGGAGGAACAGGAGGAGACGGCAGCGGCTGCCGCGCCGGAGAGCAGCGGAGGGCGAGATCCGGAGGGGAATTTCGCGGCCACAAAGGTACGTGATCCAGCCCAGCCCAGCCCAAACCCAACACTGCCTGTCTGTCAATGCAATCTTATCATCTACTATTGTTCCTATGCTTTTTTACCCTGGTATCATTTTACTTTTGATCTCCTTGGGATGGGTAAATGCTTTGCGTGTCCATGAGATGAGGAATCGGAGGATATTATTAGATTTAGTTGACTTTATGAAGATAATTTCGTTGCTATTTGCGGGGAGCAATTAGTTGTACCTTTACATAGGGGCAGTCCCGTCGCTTCGCAGGATATTTTATGTAAAGGATTCACTGTGCCGAACCCAGCTACTAATCTGAACCAGGCCTAACTAGTTCGTCTAAGAGGTTGTGTGGGTACTAATAATTGCTGGCAGGTGAACGATGATTTTCTGGCTAAGTGCTAAAGTTACAACGATTTTTGTGTTCTATTCTGTTGCATCAATTCATTTGCTAGTACCTATTTACTGTTTTGTATATGTAAATATTGTTATTTCATGCTTAATTGGTGAAATGTATACCTGCCGCTGCTCATACACTTAGTTAAGACCAAAAACAGATTATGATGGCCAGCTAAGCCAGTAGTGGCTGTACACGAGACAGGCTAGCAAGTACTGCAGCATTTGTACCACATCTCATAGTACATGGTACATCGTCACCGTGTTTCCTTTTTCTCACACCATGCACGGTGGGTTGTGAGCTGCATGCGTACTTGGTGTACCTCCTGCACATTTCAGCCGTGTGGACCCATACACTAGACTTTATCATAGGAAACGGACGTGGAGAAAGCACTTACCAGACCGATATCTTTTGCATTCTTCTCTTGGATAGGAAACTTCATTATTCCATACCTTATACGTTCATTAGCATTTATTTTTTTCTTAAAAACCAAATCTATAATATGTGAATCTATTTATGCGCCTGATAGGTGGCGTGGGAATGTTTCGGTACACCTTTGAGCATGCATAGGAATCGTGTTCAGTAGATGGTGGTAGTTTCCAGTACGTCGCAGTCAACCTGTCACCATATGTTTGACATGATGCATGGTCTGCTGTTTGTACTCTCTTATGGAGTTTTCCAATAGTTATCTGGTTGACCAGATTAATGGGATAGAAGTTTTTTTTTTAAGCATCAGTACAGACACAAGCGCTCATATACACGCGCATACACTCACTGCTATGAACGCACACATACACACCCTACCCCTATGAGCACCTCCGAGAGACTGAGCCGGCATATCATCTTGAGATTTACGAAGTCACCATAGGCGTGTGGCTGAGGCACGATGGGGCAATTAAACCCACCCTAAGTTTGAAGTGTGTTGGAATATAAACCTTATTTCTCCACATCTGATATATATGTTTGAAGATTTCTATCTGGTATAATGAATTAACATTTAATATAGAGCTAATCACCATAATATTGTTTGGACCACCGTGCATGCATAGAAGGCTCATCATGTTTTGCACCCTTTAAGATTTTATAATTCATCTTATTCGGATCTCCAAGGATCAAATTGCGAATTTGATCTTTAGATTTACTAAATTACATTCTTTTACAAGCAGCTTGGTTATAAAATACACATTACCTTTTCTTCAATTAATAGTTCTTGTTTATGTTCTGCAAAAATATTTATTACTGAGGATGGTGAGCCCCCACATCGCTCCCGTGCGAGAAACTCAGGCGGACACAAGCCGCCGCATCGTGAAGCCCTGCTAGTCAACGGTGGTGGCGGGGACCATGATTGCGGCATAGAGTGGTTCTTGGGCACAGTAAGCTGCTCTATGGTCTAGGTGGTGATGCAGTGTGGTGTTGCTCAGATCCGCCGCGACCGGCTACGGTAGCATGCTCCCTCGCCCGCGTCGTGGTGTTGGACGTTGGCCATGGTGTGGCAGGAAACCACCGCATCTCTCATCTCCTTCTGATCCAAATTGACGGCTCAATGGTCTGTCGGCGGGCTGCCGCTTCCTGCATGCGCTCGACATGCTCTCCGTCCATCGGGCCCGCAGTGGCAGCGCACGCTAACCCTCGCCTACACTCGTGTGCACCCCTCCCTCGAGCTTACTTCAGCTTGGATTTCAACCTTGATGTCAACCTCTAGTGCTTGCTATTGAAGTGATGCACTAGCCAAGTTTCTCAAAAGTCTGAACTGATGGAATGGACTAGGCAACGTATTTTAACACCCCCCCTCACGTCTAGGCTGTGGACGTACAGGAAGACCTTAGTCGTGGGATCGAGATTAGATCCTAACTATTTTTATATTAGATAGTGCGTTGGCCATTATTTGATCCCGAGACCTTGTGGCTTTGATACCATATTGAACTGATGCGCTAGCCAACGTATTTTAACACTTGCACACGCCACCACGTGATGTGCCCCGCTGGTTATGGCTGCACCTCGTGCTTTTCCTCTTCTAGTTGCCTGACACCTCACCTGCCCGCCCCTCCGCTTCCGCATCGACCACCACGAGGAACTCCTACTATGATGTCACACTCGGTGCTTGTTGGATCTAGGATTGATGGATGCGTTCACCAACCCCCACCCCATCGGGTTGTGTCATCTGCTAGCTTCCTCTAGCCTCGACCACCCCATCATTCTTGGGAACCACTACCTCCAATCCCCTCCATGATGGTAGAGTCGTCGGGTGTGTCGATATTGAACTTGCCCGCCTACTTGCGCACCCATGCCTCCATAGCCCTGCTCTGCCAAGGGTGGGCCGGACACCCCAGATCCACAAGTTTCACTCCACCAACCACCCCTCCACCTCACTCAACCTGCCAGCATCGCCCTGCTTGGCCTGGCCGCACCTGGCTACTGGCGAGCATGCTCGTCTTTGATTCGGGGTGCATGAGGATTTGGAGGATGTGGGTTTTTTTCTGGGGTGTAAGCTCGAGCTGGCTCTGGGCGGCTCCGGCGGCGGTGACGTTTGCGGGTGTCGTTTACTTCCCGTAGTCGTCGCTGTAGCAAACCTTCATTCTCCTGGGTTCTGAGTGAAAGCTCGTTGATGATGGCGCCCGTGGGCGTCATTACACCTTCCTAGGGGTGTCAGGATGGAATCTTATCGTCAGCTTTCATGTAGATCCTTGCGTCCTTGGTGGCGGTCCTATTGAGGGGTTCGGATTCTTCCGTCCTTGGTGGCGGTCCTGTTGAGGGGTTCGGCCGTGACGCCTAATAGCATTGCAATGCTGCCAAGTGATACCCCTCGTGTCGGTCATGTAGTCCCGCCATCCATGCTTCACTCGGTGGCCCATTTCAGTGAACTCATTCACACATAGCCATCCTTGTAAGCTTGCTCTTTTTCTTCATCTCTTGCCACCATTTGGTGCCCTTGTTCTATTTTCTTTGTTATGCAGTGCTTACACTCAGCATGGGGCAAAGACCACCCTTCCCTATGGAGAGAACTACATCAGTGATACTCTTCAAGATCATGTCATTTCTTTGTTCTCCCCACTCCCTTGGGCAATGACCACTCTTTTGGTGGAGATTCTGTGTGTCCTTCATACATGTTCAACAAGTCAGAGTCTCTCCCATCTCCTTCAATCGGCATTACGAAATGACCACCCTCTGGTGTGTGAGGATGCGTGGTTTGGAATGGCACATCTCCTTAATGATGACTACTAGTGATCCTTGCTGGTGGTTTTGGCATTGACTGTTTTGAAGCTCTCGTGGTGTCTTTTGGAGTCTGGTCCTCTCCACCTCTATTATGGTTTTGAGATAACTTGGGCTGCATCACTAAACTCTCTAGCTTTGGAGATTGTTATTCGCATCGTGTCGATACCATGTACTTGTTTTTTTGCATGCTTGCTTTTACAAGATATATCGCCACTCTGGTTGTTATGGTTTTCGATCTGGTTTCCCTTATAACCTAGATCAAAAATTTCTTTGAATGGGTATTTATTATGGAAACCAACAAGCTAGTCATGCCATTATGTTATTTGTGTATATATTTTTGTTCCTAATTTTTGGTATATAAATTCTTCCTTGCACATGTATTTATAAAAATAAATATATATTGAAATTAGAATAAAGGATTGCTTAGAAGCTAGTTTTACACTTTTTGAACACTATGTTGATTGAAATTGGGCATGCATATACTGCCGGTTACGGAGGGGATAGATGTAAAGTGGTTGGAGGGCTAAAGCTAGGGGATAGTTGTGGATGGTAGGAGGGCGAGGCAGTGGTTTAGGCTTGGGCGCCATGATGGCTGGGGATAGATCGGTTCTAGAGGTAAAGCTCCCTCTTTTCTCTGTTTATTTCTTTGATCCCTAACTAGTAAATGCGTACGTGTAATGCGCGTTGATATTAGGGAGGAAATTAATTGCATGTTGATATTAGTAAGGATATTAGTTACACGTTAATTAATAGATGTTGATATTTGGCATAATATTAATGGCACACTAAACATGTTGAGCGCTCACCATGCATTGGAGCAATCTAGGCTGTTAGATTGACATGGTTTGATTACCGACATTAATTGTATCTGCACCTTTTGGTCTGTCTAGGGCCGCTTTTGGGTCTGTCTAGGGCACATCGAAATGTGCAATATCCTTTGTGTTGTCCATCTGTTCTGTACTGGCCCTTGGTGGAGCCACCCTGCTAATGGCCAGGCGATTGGCTGCTGCTTGCTCCCTGATTGCTTCTATGTCTTCAAATTTCCTGAAGGCGTGCCCATCCAGAAGTTCTTTCTGGTGCGTGGATAGCTTCTCACCCAGAAGCTTGTTGATCTCGTTGGCCATGGGGGATGGTGGTGGGGATTGGCTGAGGGTCGGTAAGTCTGATACCAAGTTGTCACAGCCTAGGTTACGGAGGGGATCGTCGTGGCTGGTACAAGGGAGAGGGTGATGGTGTTTAGGCTTGCACGCCATGATAGCTGGGGAATATATCGGTTCTGGAGGTATTCCCCATGGTTGGTTGTCTGGGTACTCAATAAGTCCATGTTTTTACTATCCTAATCACTACAAAGAAAATCACCCTATCCATTTCATTTCTTTTGCTAGAAATGGCTTTTGATGGCTTGCTTTTCTTCTCTCGTTTCTCGCTCATACATGATGTTTGTACTTTGGAACATGTATTACAAATGCTTATCTAAATAGAAGATATTATTGAGAGATGGGGAAGCTGGAACGGTATAGATGAATTGATGGTGCAGAACTATAAAACTGACAGTAACCACTGATTTTCCAAACCTTTTTCTAGAAATGGATATGCATGTCTGAATTATTTGTTATTTGACTGGTTGAGAATAAGTTCTTTTTATGCTTTTCATATTGACTAGCAATTTATTGACTATTGTGTTTGTATTTGAATTTTCTCCATTATATGAATTCATACTAAAATTTAAGAGGCTGGTGTGTAAATGAATTATATTTATCCATCCCATTCATACTAAAGTATAGATGAATCAACATGGCATCCAGATATGACTTTGGGTAGGAGAATATATGTAATGTACTCAACTTATAATATCATGGATATGAATGTGCTATGACCAACAGTTAGTTGGCGTTCGACGTGTTTTCAACCCTACCCCGATCCAAATATTGTTTTTGTTTTATTTTTTACAAGTATACTTTGACATAAATGTCTATCATCTATGTACATATTTTCTAAGGGTCAAATGTGTTTTTACCTTGTAATGTGGCGTTAGCTGCATAGCGACCATGGCTGTAAATAATTGCGTGTGATACTGGATTATTCTACCAAAAGTTTTATGTTTCACTTCACCTGTTTGTTACTTTTACATGACCCAACCTGTAGTCTGACATCTCTGGGTCCACTCACAGTTATATGTATCTTATGGTTTGAAATAATGCTGCTCAATTGTGTAGGAAGCACATGAAAATCCAAATTTACCTGATGGACTGGATGCTTGCCCATCGCAGAAACCTGAGGCTTCACAACGTCGCAGGAAAGAGAGAGAGAATATATCTGGGAGTAGGAAGAAGGCGAAGATCAATAATGCAAAGAAGAAGGCTGACACAAAGAAGTGCATTGACAATAGCAAAGCTGGTAAAGTGGGAAAACCAAGAGATCTGGGAAAATCTCTCCCTAGGCAAGGCATTCTGAAGTACACAGAGCACACATCTGTGAAAATGGCCAATGAGAAACATGTCAATTCAAAAGGCCATGAAGTAATAGAACTATGCTGCAAATCAGTGAAGCGTGTCAAATTCTCAGAAGCAGATGGTGTAATTGGCAGTAAGACGCAGAGTTGTGAGCTACCCAAACAACAAAGTCTCTGCAAGCTGTTCTCGGATGCTATGGCTTCATCGTCATTCTCTTCGTCAACATCATCCACGTCCATTGAAGGAGACAAATGTGTAACTGCAGAAACTAGTAGTTCTGACATGCCCAACAAAGCCTTCGCTAAGACTAAAGAAGCAAATAAGCATTGCGATAACAAGTACTCTGCTGAGCCTAGTAACAGAGAGATGTCTGCTCCATTCATTGATCTGAATATGACACCACCAGAATGTACTGATTTAGGCTGCACCTACGATTCAAATTTAGAGGTGCCCAATCTTGAGCATAGACATGATGAAACTTTAAGTTCTGATGCTGAATTGCTCGCTGGTGGAGAAAACTTGATGAATTTATCTTTTGGCTCACAGGGACTGGAAAGCCAACCACCTGCTTCTGACTTTGAAAAAATAAAGAGTTCAAGATGGGCAGGCACATTTTTGAATGGTGAGGCAATCAATGTTTCCGACATAGATGCTGTTGGTTCTCCACTGAGCTTAAGAGAACTCGCTGAGACTCGTTGGGGTTGCAGTAATGTTTCAGTAAATGATACCATGACTATGAGTACATATCCTTGTGCATTGCCAGACCAGACATTTCAGGATTCATTTACGCAGCACAAGACTTGGTTCTCCAGAAATCTGAATAATGCTGGCTCCCAGCTTTCTCGTGAATGTAATGTGTCTCACAGCACGGAGTTATATTCTCGTTCTGAGTTGAACGTGGGGCACGAGTGTAGTCCTTCTACGGGACAGACAGTTCGTTTGATGGGTAAAGATCTTACAGTTTGCACGACCAGAGGTGAATCGTTTGCTGAAACTGCACAGAAACATACAGGAACTTCCACCAATGACTATCTTAAGGCAAATGTATTATTGCCACAAGGACAGCCTTTTTTCTCTTTACAAGCTCAAAGTTTCCCCAATGTTGCGGTAAATTCTACCAGAACAACTCAAGCTTCAACATATCATGCAAGCACAAGTCACGCACATTTTGGGTACAGGACTCCACATGATTTCAGTCACCCGTTTCCTGCAGCTAATATATTTTCTGGAGATCGATTGCCATATGAAAGCAGGTATGGTGGTTTTTCAAACTCACGGACCAATCAGACTTTTCTATTGGGGTGTCCACCTCTTCCGAATCATAGCAGTGCAGCATTCCATCAGAATACACCGCGTCCTTGGCGTTATTTCTCTGATCCTTTCGCTGGGGATGAACCACCTGCAGCACCATTTTTGCCTATAACCGGACAGCAAAGGACACCACCTTCAGTGTTCCATGCCGATTTACCTCGTCAACATGTTGTGCATTCAGCAAGGTCGTCGGTTTGCCCTCTTAACTCTGTGAGTTATACACTCAGCCATCCAGGCCAGGTAATTCAAGAAGTTTCCAACAGCACAGGAGATGCAGCCCTTCTGTCCAGAAATACAGAGAACCGAATGAGGAGAGCTGTTCCTGACAATTCCAATGCTTCTTCTAGTTGTCGCAGTGTGCAGAAGAGATCAGGACCGGTGAAGCTCACTCCCGGCGCGAAGCATATACTGGTGCCAAGCGATAGCACACATGGCGATTCTATGCCTGTGTACTCCTGTTTATCCTTCGGAAGTAGGAGCGGAAATGCTGCAGGGTCTCAGAACAAAGGAGCATGATGATAGACTTTGTGAAATGCTGTTTAGCCTTCAGAAGTAGGAGCCTTTTGAAAATTGCTTACAATTTTCTTTCTGTAAAACTAGATTCACTATCCTGTAAGAATAGTTGCCATACTTTTTGTGCTTTCTGTGCTTGCTTAGTAGTTATTTTCTCAGCTGAACCTGTATCCATGGCTTGTGTTATCCAACAGCATGCAATCTGATATTTTCTGTATTCGTCTGAATTTAAATGATTTCTGGTACTGGTAGATTGTATTACCTACATTTTGCATTTGCAACCTGGTTATAGTAGGTGCAATTTGTTTTTCCGAGGTTAGTTTTCACTCGTAAGTCGTAATGCAACATCCCCTTTTTTCATATAATTTCTTGGTATACACGAGGCATACTTCAACAACTCCCTAAGGCTAAACACTAATAGGTTGCAGTTGATCCGGCAAAGAAAAAATACCAAGTGTCCGAGAACAAGTGGACAAATAGAATAACCCCTAATCAATTCTTCAGTTGCCTGGCCTTTCCATAATATGTGATCTGCTGCCAACAGAGATTAAAATTCAAAGCACCAAAGCCCACTACAGTTACAAAGCTAAAATATGTCAGGAGAAACAAATCGTCTACGGAATGAAATTCAAAGAGCAATGCTACGGGGACGGCAATGTTTGGACGACTCATGCACGGCGATTAAATCGAGCCGACGAATCTTGAGCACAGCTGAGCAGTGGCCACTGGATCCTCTGGTCGTGCACTTATCGTCCATACACTATCGTGTGTGGAGCAGTTTCGAAATTCAAATCATGAGAAGTACTGAACTTCGTTCTCTTTTCATCAACTCAACATTACCTCAAGTCCATATTAATTCTTTTTGATCAAGCAAAGATAATATATAGTTGGTCAAATAATCGTGGTTGTAAAGATATTATCTATACTAGGGTCTTTAGTCTTTACCCTCGGTGTAAGAGGGTAAAAGAATCCAAGGCCGGAGAAGCATCGAGAAAAGAAACCAGTGACAAAAAGGTCGCTCCTAAGTCGCTCCCGCCGGCGACTCAGGGAGCCAACCCTAGCACCGCCACTTCTCAGCCCCCCTTCCCGGCCTAGCGTGTCGCAGCTGCTACAAGGTGGCTCGGGGCTGCTCCTTGGGGTCTCGACGTGGATGTGGGCTGTCACGGCGTGGTGGTAGCTCATGGTGGTGGTCTGGATCATTTCACGGCGGCGGTTGGTCTCCTCCGGCGTCGGCCGTCAGTGAGCGGCCTGTATCGGACCTTCGTTTCCTCCCCTCGTCGTCCGGGCTCTACCCTTGTCGTTGGGCTGGACCGCTCCCAGCTGCAGTCCATTGCTCGTCTTGCGCCCAGCAGTAGGACCGAGCTCGTCTCGCGCTCGACAGCAGGATCAAGGTCATCTCGCGCCCGGCGTTTGGACCGAGCTTTTCTTGCACCCGATGCAGCAGGACGGGTCGATGGAGGCCAATTTGGCCGGCCCTTTTGGGTCTCGGTGCGGGGGGTGGGGGGGGGCACCCAGGAGTGTGAAAGGAGCGGCCTTTCCACTTGTCTCTTTGGTTGGGGTAGCGACGGGTCTCGGGTGAGGTGGTGTCAAGGTCTTGGATGCCGGGACGGCTGCCCTGGTGGTGATAGCGCGGTGCTCATGGGCAGAGCCCGTGGCTTGGTGCTGCCCGGTGACCATGGCCGTGTGGGCGGCATGGTGGCAGGGGTGTGGCGTTCGGTGGCGGTGAGTGGTTGCTGGGGTGAAAACCTGTTCTGTCTTCGAACGGACCGGCGGCGGCGTAGCGCGTTACCTTCTTGAAGGCGTCGTTGCGGCTCTCATCGGTCATCGTGTCGCTCCAGGGGAAACTCTGACCCCCGGGTCGGGCGGTGGCGGCGCGTTGGTGTTGTAACCTTCTTGGAGGTACCGCCTTGGAGCTCACGGTTCGTCATATGCGGCTTCATCTCTTCGCGGTGGCGTGTTCACGGTGGAGGTCCCCGATTGCTCTTGTAGTGTTAAGGGTGATGTTGCTGTGCTCAGCGCCTATGTATCTCATCTTGGATGGGTGCGTGTGTTGTCGTGGGATGCGTTTGTACTTGGGCCATGGTTGATCTTTGCTTTATATATAAAATGAGGTGAAAGCCTTTTTGATAATTAAACTAACAGGGTTTTATATATGGGTGTTATTGATGGAATTACTAATGGAGCGGGGCTTACCCTCCCTGATTTTTTCCTTTCGTCTGACTTTGAAGCAAACCAAGAAAATTGAGGAGTTGACAATTGTCCTTCCATTTGTTTCATATTTATTACTCCACATAACATTCCTATAAACTAGGTGATTGGCAATCCAGATTTCTATTTCTAATATATCTGGACCCTAGATAGAAGCATAGTTTGCTGAAGAGCTTGCCTTTAAAGAAACTAAGAAACTACCAGATGTAGCCCTTAGCTTGCCCATCTTTGACGGAATCATAGTTTGCTGAAGACTCGCCCCTAGCACTATTTTCCAAACGTTGTTAATAGGCTTTCTTGTACTAGTGGCACTTCATAATTTCTTGAAGACTGTGGAGGCTTTGTGAAACAAAGAGTCATAGAACCGCGTCAACTAGCACACATATTGGCGAGCACAAGTACCTGATCGTACGCGAATCAATTTGTGGTTGGATCGTTAAAAGGATTGTGGTATCTTCAGCCCACCATGGTTCAAGTCCTGGTGCTCGCATTTATTCCTGGATTTATATCAGCATTTCCGGCGATGCACATTCAGTGGGAGGAGCGCCATCCCCCGCGCCGCCGCCGGCCTCCTCGCTTGCTTCCGCCGCCGGGCGAGCGCCTCCAGGCTTGCCCTGCTCCCCCCTTTCCTCCCCCACACCCCCGCGGCGCGCCCGCGCGCGTCGATGGGACCCTTTCCTTCTACAGCCTTGAACCCTCCTTCCTCCCCTCTCCCCCGCCGTCGCCGGCGAGCTCCGTCAGGAAAAGCCGGGGGGAGGGGGGCGCGGCGGCGGCGGCGGGGCCCTTCTCCCCCTGCTCGTGGGACACCGGCGCGGGGCGGTCTCCTCGAGCTGCGGCGCTGGACTTTGCGGGGTTCAGCGGCTCGGCGGCGGACTCGCGGGGCGACCGACTGGTGGCGGTGCGCCGGTGCCTTGGGGCTCGTGCGTGGCGGGGCGGCTGCGGCACTCCTGTCTCGGGAGGTGGCGCGCGGTCGGCCCCCTGCTGATCCAGCCAGATCTGGTGGTGGGGGTCGGCCGGCGGCGCATGGCGGCGGTGGTGCGTGCCCGGCGGCTCCGGCGCTATGAGCTCGCTGGGCGACGCGGGTAGGGTAGCGGCTGGGCGTGGCAGTTGCTCCGGCCGTGGGCGGCGACATGTGGAGGTCCGGCGGTGGTGGACTCCCGGTGTCGTGGCGGCTTCATGGTTGCTTGGCGGATCTGCTTGCGGCGGCGGCTTGTCTGCGATCGGACCGTTTCGGCCTTCACTCCATCACCTCGGCGCTCGGCCGCTACTCCCTTCGAAGGGTTGGCCCTTTCCTAGCTGTTGTACATCGCTCGTCTCGCGCCCGGTGCAGCAGGATCGAGCTCGTCTCGCGCACAGTGCCGCAGGACCAAGCTCGTCTCGTGCACGGTGCAATAGGATTGTCTTCGTCCCCGCCCCACGGTGCTGCAGGGCCGATCTCGTCTCGCGCTCCGGGCTGCAGGATGGGTTGATGGATGCCAGTGCTGGCTGACCTATTGCGTCTCGACGCTGGGGTGGGCCAGGGGTGCAAAGGCGGCTCCTTTTCTGCTCGTCCCTTTGGTTGGGGTAGCGGCGGGTCTCGGATGTGGTGGTGTCAAGGTCTTGGATGCCAGGACGGCGGCCCTGGTGGCCGTGCACAGTACTCTTGGGCAGAGCCCGTGTCTTGGCGCTGCCCGATGACCATGGCCGTGTGGGCGGCATGGTTGCCGGGGTGTAGCGTTCAGTGGCGGTGAGTATTGGCCGGGGTGAAAACCTGCTCTATCTCGGACGGACCGGCGACGGCGAAGCTTGTTCCCTTCTTGAAGGCTTCGTCGCGGCTCTCACCGCCCGTCGTGCGGCTCCGGGGGAAACTCTGATTTTTGGATCGGGCGGTGGCAGCGCTCCGATGTCGTATCCTTCCTAAAGGCACCGCCTTGGAGTCCACGGTTCGCTGTATGCGGCTTCATCTCTTCGTGGTAGTGTGCTAGCGGTGGTGTTGCTGTGCTCAGCGCTTTTGTATCCCGCCTTGGGTGTGTGTGGTGTGGATGTATGTTTGTTTCGGATGGTGTTGATTTTTGCTTTATATATAAAACAGGATGAAAGCCTTTTTCGGTATAGAGATGAGTATATGCGCATGTATATGAACACTCGGCCTTTTATTTCTTTTAGTTTGGACTCTTTGTAAGAAGACCTGGTGGTTTCTGGTAATAGAAATTGGATAGGCAAGCTCTTTTTTTTTTTCTGATAAAAGAAAATCCTACACAAAAGACAAGGCCACTATTATCCTTCGATTCATATGATTACGATGGGCTTCGAGGAACCCAAAGTCATACGCAATTAGGTGAAAGAAATAACACACACCACGCTCAGAGATAAGCTGTCACTTTAACTACCAATGACAGTAATGCCTATATCAACAAGACACTACTAGAAGAATGCTTATAGATAGAATCTTAACAGTAGTGCGAGGTTGAGAGGCAGCGCTACTACCTAGTAGTAGCACGTTGCATGTACCAGCGCTGCTGCTAAGTAGTCTCATCCTCACCCACCGGGGCTGCCCGTAGTAGTAGCGTTCTGCAAAAAACAACGCTACTACTAGTCTCATAGTAGTAGCGCGTGTCAATGGCTCACCGCTACTACTATGTGTGCATGGTGCCAGCAGGTGGGCCCCACTTAGCAGCAGCAGTGGGGCCCCCTTAGAACAGCAGCGTGGGTTACAGACTGACGCTACTGCTGCTACACTTAGCAGTAGCGCTGGCCCATTACCCATGCTGCTGCTAAGTGGCCTTCTCCTCTCCCCTACCCGTCACTCTACTGCTAATGGGCTTAGTAGTAGCACGAGCCCATGACCCATGCGACTACTAAGCCAGCCTTATCGTCTTTCCTCCGCGACCCGTCCACCTCACTCTCCCCTCACGCTCTCTCGCAGCCATCGCCTGCTTTCTCTGCCGTCGCCGTCGCCCGCTCTATCTGCCACTTCCGACACCCGTCGTTGTCTTGAGGTAGCTCCCGCCCTATTCCTCTCACCGCCCTCCTCTCTTCTCCCTCCTGTGGCCGCCCAACGTCCTCCTCTCCTCCCTCCTTCCTCCTCTCGCCTCCCTCCTCCCGCCGGCCATCGGCCTCCTCTCCTCTGGACGCCATCTCCTTCCTCCCTTCGTCCCTCCCGCATTCTCCATTCTGCCTCCCTCCCTCCTCTCGTCGGCCGCCCCCTCCTCTGGACGCTCTCTCCTCCCTTCCTCCCTCCCGCCTCCTTTCTGCCTCCCTCAAATCGTTTTACTGGCTTATGCATTTTCTATTTTATAGTTTGTAGTTTACTAAATTTATTTGGTAGAATTTTCTAGGGTTGAAGAAGTAGACAGTAGGTAAAAAAAGATTTATTAGGAATCAAATTGGATATTCCCATATGCAAGTTCTAGGTTCCACTAGTAGAAAAAGGGTCAAATGTGCGACACATTAGTCCCGGTTTGTAACAGAACCGGCACTAATGTGTCCATTAGTGCCGGTTCCAACGGCTAGGCAGGAGGAGCTCTTTAGTACCGGTTCGTGGCGAACCTTTAGTACCGGTTCGTGCCACGAACCGGTACTAACGAGAGTGGTGGCAGGATGTTGTCAGAGTGGGGCCCCTCCAGCACCTTTAGTACCGGCTCGTGCCACGAACCGGTACTAAAGGTCGTCCTATATAAACCCTTCGTCCATCAGCACTCTGTTCTTCCCCCTTTCCCCTCTCCCTCTCCTTTGTTCTTCCCTTCTTCCTCTCGAGTTCATCACAAAATTTGCCCCAAATTTGTCAAGATTTGCAGGCCCCCATCCATTCAAATGATCACAAAGGTTAGCAACTTTGTCCTTTCATCTCTCATTGCTAGATTAGCTCTTGCATTGGTTTATATAGTGATTAATTGTGGGTTTTAGTAATTTGGGAGGAATTATATGTGGTAGTATTTGATTCATATGCAAATTGAGGTCAAAATAACACTTAGTTTGCATATGTAGCTGTGGTTTACTTAGTGCCTTCTAAATCTCCGTCGTAACCACCGTCGATCGCCCGCACCGTCCCGTCACCGGCACCACCTTGTGGTGAGCCTCTTGTTCATGAAATTTTATATAAAAAATGATGTTTGTGTGATTTGGATATATAGTTACTCGTATAATTATCTTACCCGTATGTTGTTTGTTATACATAGTGCCATGGTTTTGATATCCGTCCCCGTCGGCCCTCGCCCTTGTTATGATTCGGATGTGGTATATTCTCTTTTAAAACTATTTGTTGCATTTCGTGTTTATGACAAATTATGCCCATCAAGCTGACATAGATATTTGCATGTAGGAGGTAGTTGAATCGGAAATTCAAACTGACCCTATTGTCGAGAGGTTAAATTTAGTTGAAAGAGAAAACGAGGATTTGAATTTTTTTTTGAAAAGAATTGAGGGGGAGAAGATGGAATTGGAGTTGCATGTTGCCGATGTCATCGATGATCACAAGATTAAGATGGAGAAAATGCGCTTGAAGATTAGAAAGATTAGAAAATATGCCATTCATAGTGAGGCTTGGTATCATTATGCTGTTGGATCAATTTTTACCTTAGTTGCGATCTTGATCGCATTTGTTGTTGCATTTAAATTCTTTAGCTAGAGAGTTATTTGTTTGTTGCATTTAAGTGTTGTATGAACTTTATGTATTGTATTAATTTGGTGTTTTCGGTGCTGTGTATTGAAGATGAGCCGGCAATGGATGTACGATGACCAATGCTCTCCCGAGTTCATTAATGGCGTGCATACTTTTCTGCTTGCGGCTGAGGCAAACAAGCGGGCAGATGGTTTTATGCCTTGTCCATGTGCTGGCTGTAAGAATGGTCACAATTACTCTACGTCAAGAACCATTCACGTCCGACTGTTTGAGTCGGTTTCATGCCCCACTATAATGTTTGGACCAAGCATGGAGAAAGAGGGGTTATGATGGAAGACAATGAAGAAGAAGAGGACGACGACAACTATCCTGGCCATGGGTTCCCTGAATACGACGATACAACAATGAGGGAAGAAGCTGAGCCGGTAATGCGGGAAGAAGCTGAGCCGACAATGCGGGAAGAAGCTGAAGAAGAGGCATCAGATGAGCCCGTTGATGATCTAGGTCGGGCCATTGCCGATGCAAAGAGAAACTGCGCAAGTGATTTGGAGAAGAAGAAGTTGCAGCGCATGTTAGAGGATCACAAAAAATTGTTGTATCCGAATTGCGTAGGTGACAAGAAAAAGCTGGGCACCACACTGGAATTGCTACAATGGAAGGCAGAGAATGGTGTATCTGACAAGGGATTTGGAAAGTTGCTGGTAATGATAAAGAATATGCTTCCAAAGGACAATGAATTGCCCGAGAGTACGTACGAAGCAAAGAAGGCTGTCCGCCCTCTTGGGTTAGAGGTGCAGAAGATACATGCATGCCCTAATGATTGCATCCTCTACCGCGGTGAGTATGAGGATTTGAATGCTTGCCCGGTATGTGGTGCATTTCGCAATAAGATCAGTCGCGATGACCCTGGTGATGTCGAGGGTGAGCGCCCCAGGAAGATGATTCCTGCCAAGGTGATGTGGTATGCTCCTATAGTACCACGGTTGAAACATTTGTTCCAAAACAAAGAGCATGCCAAGGCGATGCGATGGCACAGAGAAGACCGTAAGAAAGACGGAAAGTTGAGAGTACCCGCTGATGGGTCGCAGTGGAGAAAAATCGAAAGAAAGTACGGGAAGGAGTTTGTAGATGATGCAAGGAACGTATGGTTTGGTCTAAGCGCATATGTCATTAATCCTTTTGGGGAGCAGAGCAGCAACCATAGCACCTGGCCTGTGACTCTATGTTTGTATAACCTTCCTCCTTGGTTGTGCATGAAGCGGAAGTTCATTATGATGCCAGTGCTCATCCAAGGCCCTAAGCAACCCGGCAACGACATTGATGTGTACCTAAGGCCATTAGTTGAAGAACTCTTACAACTGTGGAATGGAATAGGTGTACGTGTGTGGGATGAGCACATGGGGGAAGAATTTGACCTAAAGGCGTTGCTGTTCGTGACCATCAATGATTGGCCTGCTCTCAGTAACCTTTCAGGACAGACAAACAAGGGATACCGTGCATGCACACACTGTTTGGACGATACCGACATTATATATTTGGCTAATTGTAAGAAGAATGTGTACCTGGGACATCGTTGATTTCTTCCGAGCAGGCATCCCGTAAGAAAGAAAGGCAAGCATTTCAAAGGTGAGGCGGATCACCGGATGAAGCCTCGGCACCGTACTGGTGCTGATGTACATGATATGGTCAACAATTTGAAGGTGGTCTTTGGAAAGGGTCTTGGTGGACAACCTGTTCCGAATGACGCTGACAGACGCGCACCCATGTGGAAGAAGAAATCTATATTTTGGGACCTGCCCTATCGGAAAGACCTAGAGGTCCGCTCCGCAATCGACGTGATGCACATGGCGAAGAATCTTTGTGTGACCCTGCTTGGCTTCTTGGGCGTGTATGGGAAGACAAAAGATACACCTGAGGCACGGGAGGACCAGCAACGTATGCATGGAAAAGACGACATACATCAGGGTCATGCAAGCTACGCTCTTACCAAAGAAGAGAAGGAAATCTTCTTTGAATGCCTGCTCAGTATTAAGGTACCGTCTGGCTTCTCGTCGAATATAAAGGGAATAATAAACATGGGAGAGAAAAAGTTCCAGAACCTAAAGTCTCATGACTACCACATGATTATGACGCAACTGCTTCCTGTTGCATTGAGGGGGCTTCTACCGGAAAACGTTCGATTAGCCATTGTGAAGCTATGTGCATTCCTCAATGCAATCTCTCAGAAGGTAATCGATCCAGAAATCATACCAAGGTTAGAGAATGAATTGGTGCAATGTCTGGTCAGTTTCGAGTTGATGTTCTCACCATCCTTCTTCAACATCATGACGCACGTCCTTGTTCACCTATGCGAAGAGATTAACGTTTTGGGTCCTGTATTTCTACACAATATGTTCCCCTTTGAGAGGTTCATGGGAGTCTTAAAGAAATATGTCCATAACCGTGCTAGGCCAGAAGGAAGCATCTCCAAGGGCCATGAAAATGAGGAGGTCATTGAGTTTTGTATTGACTTTATTCCTGACCTTAAGCCGATTGGTGTTCCTGAATCGCGGCATAAGGGCAGACTGGATGGAAAAGGCACGCTAGGAGGGGAACAAATAATATGTATGGACGGACATTCTCTCACTGAAGCACACTACACAGTTCTACAGAATCCCGCCTTGGTGGCTCTGTATATGGATGAACACAAGAATTTGCTACGCTCCAAACACCCAGAGCGGTCTGATGACTGGATTACATGTGAACAAACCAGGAGTTTCGCCAGCTGGTTGCAGACACGTACCATGCATGACGCCTCTATTGAAGATGACCTGTACTTGCTGTCCCAGTTACCATCTTCGACTATAATGACTTTCAAAGGGTACGAGATAAATGGTAATACATTTTACACGATCGCCCAAGATAAGAAGAGCACCAACCTGTTGGGGAACGTAGCAGAAATTCAAAATTTTCTATGCATCACCAAGATCAATCTATGGAGTAATCTAGCAACGAGGGAAGGAGAGTGCATCTACATACCCTTGTAGATTGCAAAGCGGAAGCATTCAAGTGAACGGGGTTGATGGATTCGTACTCGTCGTGATCCAAATCACCGATGATCCTAGTGCCGAACGGACGGCACCTCCGTGTTCAACACACGTACAGCCCGGTGACGTCTCCTACGCCTTGATCCAGCAAGGGGAGAAGGAGAGGTTGGGGAAGACTCCATCCAGCAGCAGCACGACAGCGTGGTGGTGGTGCAGGAGCGCGGGACTCCAGCAGGGCTTCGCCAAGCACTACGAGAGACGAGGAGGAAGAGGGGTAGGGCTGCGCCAACAGGGAGAGCAAATCACATGTGTTGGGCAGCCCCAAACCTCAAGTATATATAGGGGAAGGGGAGGGGCTGCGTCCCCACCTAGGGTTCCCTCCCTAGGGGTGGCGGCAGCCCCCAGATCCTATCTGGGAGGCGGCCAAGGGGGAGAGAGAGGGGGGCGCACCTAGGGTGGGCCTTAGGGCCCATCCGCGCCTAGGGTTTGCCCCCTCTCCTCTTGAGGACGCCTTGGGCCTTGGTAGGAGGTGCCCCAGCCCACCTAGGGGCTGGTCCCTTCCCACTATTGGCCCATGTAAGCCTTCGGGGCTGGTGGCCCCACCTGGTGGACCCCCGGACCCCTCCGGTGGTCCCGGTACACTACTGGTGATGCCCGGAACAATTCCGGTGGCCAAAACCATACTTCCTATATATCAATCTTTACCTCTGGACCATTCCGGAACTCCCCGTGACATTCGGGATCTCATCCAGGACTCTGAACAACATTCGGTAACCGCATACATACTTTCCCTATAACCCTAGCATCATCGAACCTTAAGTGTGTAGACCCTACGGGTTCGGGAGTCATGCAGACATGGCCGAGACAACTCTCCGGTCAATAACCAACAATAGGATCTGGATACCCATGTTGGCTCCCACATGCTCCACGATGATCTCATCAGATGAACCATGATGTCAAGGACTTAATCAATCCCGTATACAATTCCCTTTGTCTAGCGGTACGATACTTGCCCGAGATTCGATCGTCGGTATCCCGATACCTTGTTCAATCTCGTTACTGGCAAGTCTCTTTACTCGTTCCGTAACACATCATCCCATGATCAACTCCTTGGTCACATTGTGCACATTATGATGATGTCCTACCGAGTGGGCCCAGAGATACCTCTCCGTTTACACGGAGTGACAAATCCCAGTCTCGATTCGTGCCAACCCAACAGACACTTTCGGAGATACCTGTAGTGTACCTTTATAGCCACCCAGTTACGTTGTGACGTTTGGCACACCCAAAGCACTCCTACAGTATCCAGGAGTTGCACAATCTCATGGTCTAAGGAAATGATACTTGACATTAGAAAAGCTTTAGCAAACGAACTACACGATCTTTGTGCTAGGCTTAGGACTGGGTCTTGTCCATCACATCATTCTCCTAATGATGTGATCCCGTTATCAATGACATCCAATGTCCATGGTCAGGAAACCGTAACCATCTATTGATCAACGAGCTAGTCAACTAGAGGCTTACTAGGGACATGGTGTTGTCTATGTATCCACACATGTATCTGAGTTTCCTATCAATACAATTATAGCATGGATAATAAACGATTATCATGAACAAGGAAATATAATAATAACTAATTTATTATTGCCTCTAGGGCATATTTCCAACACAACCAAAACAGTGGTGTCCGCTTTGATGCAGAAACCAAGACGGGAAAGGAAACATATTATGGTTATATACAGGACATATGTGAACTTGACTATCGACGTGGTTTGAAGGTCCCTTTGTTTCGGTGCAAATGGGTCAATATGACACGAGGCGGGGTAACGGAAGACCTGCAGTATGGAATGACAATAGTGGATCTCAACAATCTTGCGTATGCAGACGAACCATTCGTCCTAGCCAATGATGTGGCACAGTTTTTCTATGGGAAGGACATGTCTACCAAGCCGAGAAAAAGAAAAGATAAGGAAGCGAATGCATCATACGATGAGCCAAAGCGGCACATAGTTCTTTCTGGGAAGAGAAACATTGTGGGAGTGGATGACAAGACAGACATGTCAGGAGATTATGAAAAGTTTGATGAAATTGCTCCATTCACAATGAATATTGACCCAAGCATCCCGTTAAATGATGAAGATTTTCCATGGTTACGGCGCAAAGGGACACACGCGAAGAAAAAGTTTCAAACCCAAAGATCTGGGATGTGATCGGCTTCACTATCATCACTTTCTTGTGTGTTTCACACCCAGGAGGGAATCTCTATAATAGTTAGGGCAGTTATGTGTTTTGGCTTTTGAAACACGAAGAAATTTTATGTGCAAACAAATTCTTTCATGCCTTTACTGATTTTTTCAGCTAAAAAGGCATTTCATTTTTAAAATAACCTAAGCATTACCAAATTGAATATAATGATAAAACACACTAATATTAAACATAATAAAAAAGAATCACTGAAAAATGTATTTTTAAAGTTAAGTTATTCACAAACTAGTGATTCACACAAATTTCAAATAATTCAAAATTTAAACTATTCAAATTTAAAAACTACCGGCACTAACTGAAAGTTTCTAAAAACTATCAAAAATATTCATAAAGAAACTCTAAATACAGCAAAAAACAACTAAAAATAAATAAAACGAAATAAATAAAGCAGAAAAGAAAAAACTAAATGAAAAAAGCCCACCTACCGGGCCACATCGCCCTGCATACGACTAGAAACCCAACCTGTTGTTGGGTCAGGATGCAGGCCCGCAAGCCCAATAGGCCCCACAGGGCAGAGTAGCAGAGGTAGGCCCAGAAGGCCTGCTTTAGAGAGGAGCTCAAGACAGCAGCGGCGGCGGGGCTTATAAGCAGGTGTGAGCGCCCTTCGGCTAGCGAGGTGGGACTAAACTTCTGTGCCCCTCGCCTGGCAGCGCACCGCCTTTAGTACCAGGTCGTGGCATCAACCGGTACTAAAGGGGGGGTTTAGTACCGGTTGGAGCCACCACCCGGTACTAAGGCTCCCCCGCCGCTTGGCCTGGCCAAAACAGGCCTTTAGTACCGGTTGGTGGCTCCAACCGGTACTAAAGGTGCCTTCTATATATACATCACTTCGAAAAATTTCATTCTCCCTCTGTTTCTTCTCTTCCCCATTGAAGCACCGCCGCCCCGATCGATCGACGCCCGTCGCCGCCCCCGTCCCCGTCGCCGCCCCCGTCCCCGTCGCCGCCCCCGTCCCCGTCACCGCCCTCGTCTCCGTCGCCGCCCCAGGCCCGTCCCCATCGTGCCGTCCCCGGTCGTCGCCTCGCCGTCGCCTCGCTGTGAGCTCTCCCCCTCTAACCCCTCTCCCTCGCCCCCGGCGGCCACCATGGGCGCCGCCCCTCCCCGAGCCCATACACACACAAGCATGATGAACACACACACACATTTCCTTAAGTTAATTAATATATACGTATTTTGTATGTTTAATTAGTTTAGATTTTTTAGATTATTATTTTTTCACTAGTATATATGTATGAATGCATGTTAGATGGATATAATTAGTGTTTAATTAGTATGGAATTTTTTATATAATGTTGTTTTTCTATTTTTTAATGGATGTATAGAAGTTGTTTTTTCTATTTTTAGTGTTAGATGCTTAATTAGTATGAAATAGCATATAGAATTTTGACATATGCAATGATAGCATAATTAGTGTTACATTTGCATATAGTATTTGTTGTCGACGATGCCCGGCCCGCATCCTCGCCGTCGACTCGTTCGCGATGACGTCCTGCTTCAGAGGACCCATATCCAGGACTGGGCTCCGCCGGGCTGGCACTGCGAGGTGCTACCTTCAGGGGCGCGACGCTTGGTGAGGAACCCGGCCCCGGGTCCCGTCGTCGACCCTCATCTCCTTTGGTGGCGTTCACGTGGGCCACTTTCGATGCGGAGGGAACCGGCCCCGCCGGAGGTGGTACGTCGCCGTGTCAGGGAGGAGGACGAGCACGTCCATCGCTACATGGCTGCTATGGACGTCAGGTTCTCCAATACCTGGCAGGTTCTTTGGGGAGATCACCTGAGCTATGATCCAGTGATGGTTCCTTCACTTTGGTTGTCCACCGCCTAGATTACTCTCTAGTATTCGATCTTTATTAGCTAGCTAGCTAGTGATGTATTCAATATATAATATTCTAGATGATTTATTCAAGATTATATATATTATTCGAGACGATGTATTCGAGATTATATCTATTATTCGAGACGATGTATTCGAGATTATATTTGATGATGCTTATTATGTACTATGATTGATTCAGTTTTTCCTTATTAATTGATTGCATCCATGCATTGTAATTTGAATATATTTCTTTTGGATTAGTTAAATAAAACCTATGGCGGACAATACCGGCAGAGATGGAGAAGAGGCCCTATTCAATATCATACGCAATCCCCGCGGGCCAGATGATGATCAGAATGAAGAAGATTATGACGGCTCCGAATATCTAAACAACACCGGGGAGGGTGATATGATATTCGATCGCGACGACCGAATTGATGAAGTCATGAACTATGAACATGACGAAGAAAATGTTGATCTTGAAACAACAAAGACCGGCGAGGTATATTTATATAAGCAGTCATCTGGTGATCATCACATGTTTTAAATGACTTGAAGATATATATTAACGAATCGATCTTTCTTCTTTGAGCCATCCGGATCGGGCAAATCTTCAGGCAGCAGGACAGTACGAGGCCCAAACAAAAAGTTGAAGGAGGGCGTAAAGTACAATATCGAGGCCATCAAACCTAATGGCGAACCATTAGCGCCTAAGAAGATTGCGGACAAGTTCATTCGTCAGTGCAGAGTTCTTGTGAAGGACCAACTCCCGATCTCCCTTCAAGAATGGAGAGAGCCAGCAAAGCCACGTCCAGGACTTACTTTTGTCGACGGTAGACAAAACTTCTGCTTTGGGAAACGCTCATGGAACATTTCACCCTACCAGATCATTTCACAGATGCAGATGTGGAGAAAGTCAAGGACGCTGCTCTTAGGAAGATGGCGGTTGCATTCAACAACCACAAGGATCGTGTATGGGACAAGTACGTCAAGGGAGGAAGGAAGACTCCAGTATTTGAGGGAACACTAGAGAAGCAAAGTGCTCATTGGGACGATTTCGTGAAATTCAAGGATTTAGAATTATCTAAGGAATGGTTGAGAATAAACAAGGCCAATGCCGCAAAAAAGGATAAGTTCCATAAGCTGGGGCCAGGTGGCTATGTGGTGGGAATGCCTAAGTGGGATAAGTCTGAGAAAGAGATGGAGGATGCAGGTGTCACTCCAGAAACATTGAGCTGGCCCCCCAGGTGCAGGACTTGGTTCTATGTGCATGGGGGGGAGTTGGACCCGAAGACAGACAAAGTTTCGAAGAAGGCATGTCTGGACGGAGCCGAAGATAAGCTACTTCTTGCAATAGAAGAGGCTCGATCGGGGGTGTTTGAGCCCAATAGAGAGAACGACGAGCATACGCGTGCCCTGGGAAATCCTTAACACCCGGGAAGAACACGAGGCAAGGGCGCTATTCCGTGGTATCAGGGGTTTTCGGACTGGAACACCGACTACAGAACCCGTGCGAGAAAGAAGATTGCGGTGGAGAAGAAGAGGAAGATGGAGGAGGAGTAGAGGAAGCTGGACTATGAACGCCTTCAAGGCCTAGAATCAGCGCACGCGGACTTGGCAGTCAAATTCCAGCGGCAGCAGGAGTAGATCGACTCACTTAGCCAGCAAAGGGGGTCTCAGCAGCTGCAGCAGCTAGCAGATGATCCAGCATTGGATAGCACCGTCCCATCCATGCCGAGAAGCAGCGTGGGTTCCGCCCCATGCGACGCATTGCTGGATAGCTACCCAGTGGATGACATCATGGAGAACACTAACTGCGAGCTACACTTCAAAATGAAGAACATATCCATGAAGGTGGCGGACGCCGTTGCTTTTACAAATCCCCCCGAGGCAACCTTCCATTGCAACCCGATTCCAGCGGGCTATGCTCGTGTCTTGGTTGATGAGGTGGTGGACCAATATTTGGGGCTAGAGCTTGACATTCCTGGAGGTGACGAGGAGCACACACTGGGAGAGGCCAACCATCGTATCATCCTATGGAGAAAGGATTGCATCATCTTTCGAAGGCCACCGACACTGCGTCATCCGACTCCTCATCGAAGTCCGCCACCGAGTCAACAGACTCCCGCTCCTCCAAGTCCACCAACGCGTCAGGCCACTCCTCCTCCAAGTCCGGCACAGCTTCAGGACACTCCTCCTCCTCCAAGTCCGACAAAGCGTCAGGCCACTCCTCCTCCAAGTACGGCACAGCTTCAGGCCACTCCTCCTCCTCCAACTCAGCCACGTCAGCCGTCTTCGCCGCCTCAGCAATCACGGAAGAGAGCCTCCTCAGCTATGGTGCGTAGCGGTACAAGTCGAGGTAGTACTGGAGGTACAGGCGGAGGCAAGCGATTTCAATATGGTCCAAGCAGCCTCGCACCTCTTCCGCAGAGGCCTTATGACAAGTCCGAGGGGGAAAACATAGCCATATCGAAGGCCGAGGTGGAAGCCCATTTTGCACCGAAACCGCCACCGCCGCCAAGGGAGAAAGTTCATGAGGAAAAGATTGACCACTTCATTCGTATGGCTAGAGCAGCAGCTCCCAAGCCTGTTGACACAGACTATGAGCGCCACCTCAATAAGTTAAATCGAGCACGTCTACAGAAAGAGGCGAGCTCGAGCTCGAGCAAATCAGCCGGCAAAAGGAGCGGTAAAACCGTTCCCCAGCTGGCAGAACAGGCGGCGCAATCAATCCCCCCGCTTGTTGTGCCAACAACACATGAGAGTAGGCGCGCCCAATATTATTGTGGGCAAACCGTTTACGTTCCCGAGCTGGGTGATGTGGTAATAACCGAGGAGCATATAAGGCAGGCTAAAATCCTCAAGATCACTGTTGGACAACTCCTCGACATCGAGCCCATGCCTCCGCTTAGAGAGGAGGAAATAAAACGGAAATATGTCCGGGGCCAACCTTTGGTCGAACCAGACGAGGTCAAGAAGCTCCCAACGAGAATGTATGTATTGCATCAATGGTACATCGACATTACCAAGATTTCCAATAGAGAGTCCCTCATGGTGAATGTCAAGAAGGATCATTAGTACCATGAGAAAGCTGTGTCCGTTGAGTATTTAGAACTATTTCAGTTATACAATCAAGATGCACTCGACAAATCTATCGTCAGTTGCTATTGTCTGTAAGTGATTTCTTTCTGTAATTTAAGTCTCAAGCTAGCTGTAGTGATCATTTTGATCAATCATTACCTGTAATTATCCTCACTATATTCTTTTCTGTGGTATTATGCAGGATGAAGATTTATGAAATGAAAAATGGTGGACGCTATGGATTGGGTTCGTTGACCCAAATACCATTAATGAATACACATGGAAATTAGATCCATATTATGAAAAAAGTGTAGAGGAAAGCATGCTAGAGTTCTTCAAGCGCCTCAAATACAATGAAGATATACTACTTCCTTACAACTTCGAGTGAGTCACACTGTCTTGTACTACAAATTCTGTTTTTGCCTACTAGCTAGCTACATGTTTTTGCTTACATATGCCCGCTTAATTAAGACATGCAAACGTGTGTGTATGTAGATTTCACTGGATCTTGTTAATCATTAAAGTTGATGAAGGAACAGTTGAAGTACTAGACTCACTACTTAAAAAACCAAGTGACTACACCATCTTGTCTGGGATAGTCAACAGGTAATTTCAATCATTATTAACTATATCTCAGCCTATTTAGTTCGTCATTTCCTGATATGAACTATTTAATAACCCCTTTATTCATTTTCTTTGTCGGCGGACAGGGCTTGGGCAAAATTCATCAGCGTCACTCCAGGCCAATGGAAAAAAAAAATCTGAAATGCTATCGACCCAAGGTAAGTAATTAAGTAGTACTAGCTAGCTAGCTGCCATCTCTTTAATTATCATGCTTGATTAATTATTATCTGATCAAATTCCATTCTCGTAAAGGACCTGAAGCAGGCGCCGGGGAATAATCTGTGTGCATACTACGTTTGCAAGAACATTCGCATGATGGTGTCCGAAAGGAGCAGATCTCAAAGACAGGAGTGGGTACGTTTGTCAGAACACTATTCACAATTTTTACACCATTATCGATATCTAGTCACACAACTAATACACATGCATATTGATCTCCTTCTTAACAGTTCAAAGAGGTGCGGGAGCAGCTCCTACTAGAGGACCGCATAGAAGCAATTCAAGAGGAAATAGCGGGATTTTTGCTCGACCAGGTCATAGATCCCAAAGGAGAATACTATTACCCACTACCGCCCCATGAACCACTTCCAATTGTCATCGTGCTTCGAAGGCACCAATTAGGCTAATGCCACTGGCTCCGAAGGCACCAATTAGGAGAAATTGTATATAGCTACCTAATTGTATACATATATACATGTGTGTATATATGTGTGAATTAATGGTGGTTGTGAGACATTCGATGATATATATATATATATGATCGGTTCTACTAGAAATTCTATTTATATATATGCATAACGTGTACAATATGTAGCATCGTAAAATACCAGCAAACGAAAAAGAATTAAATGGAAAACACAAAATTAAATGAAAAAGAAATCATAAACCCAAACCCCCCCCAACCTTTTAATACCGGTTGGTGTCACCTACCGGTACTAAAGGGCTCCCTGCCCCCGGAGCTAGCTCGTGCCACGTGGTTGCCCTTTAGCACCGGTTCGTGCTGAACCGGTACTAAAGGGGGGGGGACCTTTAGTGCCCACACTTTAGTGCCGGTTACCAAACCGACACTAAAGGGCCTTATGAACTGGTGCTATTGCCTGGTTCTGCACTAGTGTTTTAGGGTTTTACTAATTTAGTTTTTGTAGTACATATATTGAATTTCAGAAGTTTCATTATAAATTGATTATCAAGTGCATAAAAACTATATCAACATTTTAGGGAAATTATTGGGAGAAGTAAAATCCAACAGTGTTGAATTGAAAATGTGAGGCTTGTATTTTGTTATGAAATGAAAATGCGAGGCTTGTATTTTTTTGAAATGAAAAATGTGAAGATAGGATTTTTTTGAAATGAAAATGTAAGGAACTTGACTCTGTTTGAACATGTGAAGAAATGAAAATGAAAATGTGAAGAAATGAAGCTAGTATTTTTGAAATGAAAATGTCAATAGTGTTTACATGCTCATGTGTGACTCCTCATGTGGTGCAGGGTAGATCACATCGATGAGCTGCTCGACGACACCCAGAAGATCACCAACAACACCCGCACTCGACAGCCGTCTAGTGAGTAAAGATGATCTATTTGGACATGTGATGTGGAGTAGTGTTGTGTAGTACTAGGATGTGTATGTGCCTGCCAAGTGTTATCTTGGCTTTTATTGTTTGCAGGGAACACCTCTGAGTGGCCTATGTTTTGTCGGAATGTTGATTCTTTTCCCTTCTGGCAAATTTCAGGAGCTCGATATGTCCTATTTTAGCAAAGGTCATACCGAAATTTTTCATGAATTTCGGCATAACTTGTGCTAGAAAGTAGGAAATATCGAGTGCCAGTGATTTGCTAAAATGGGAATTAACCAACATTCTCGCAGAACATAGGCCATTTTTATGTTATTGCTCCATATATGTAACGGGTTGTGTCGGTGTACTAGAGTAGGGGTACCCTAGTATCCCGAACTTGTGCACGGGCAGTCGCAGCATCCCGCGGCAAGGCTTACCGGGTGACCGCCAAGGTCCTCCGTGGTTCCTTTGGAGCCATTCAAGAACAAAGTGTCCAAGCCAAGAAGACAAGACCCCCGCAAGAGGAGCTTGCCGGGAAGGCTGACAAAGGCACTCCAAGACCCTGGCAAGAGGAGCTTGCCGGGAAGGCCAACCGAGGCATCTCAAGGAACTTGCCGCGGCGCACCACGCGTCCCGGCAAGGCCCGATGAGCGACAAGCTCCCGGGCGCGACAAGACAACGACAGCGGCAAGGCGCTTGCCGTGGCAAGCCACCTCCCTGGGCCCGCGCTCCAGCACATCCACCAACGTGTCGCTTTGGGGCCCTTCCAGGCGTACGTGGCGAGAGGCTGTGCAGCCAGCGGCGTGCGGTGGCAAGCGGCGCTGACAAGATCGCCATCGTGGCGAACGATGGCATCCCTGGTGGTCCCTTTTCGCACTGTTTAAGCGACACAGACGGGCATTTAAGGCCCTTGTCCCCTGCCGTCGGGGTTAGGTATGATACACTGTAGCAGGTAGCTGTGCCTACCACAGCACCTTTCCATTTTTACCCTTTACCTCCGTTGCCACCTGTCGGTGACCCCTTGCGCATATAAAAGGAGGCCCGTGTGCAACCTAGAGGGGGGTTCAAACACTCACGCTCGGTCTCGCTAGCTGCTGGTGTGTACTGTAGCACTCCGCGCTCCCGAGCAAGAAATCAATACAAACCACAAAGCAGGAGTAGGGTTTTACGCATCCGTGCGGCCCGAACCTGGGTAAATCGCTCGCGTGCATTGCCTCGATTTGCTCTTTGCATGACCTCCGCCCCCGCCGAACCAAAAGGGACCCGGTCCACCGGTCCCATAGGTGCCCGTGGATCAGTACCCCGGCATCTTTGGCGCGCCAGGTAGGGGTCGTCGAAGTTGGGGCACCTATGGGACCGGTGGACCGGGTCCCTTTCGGTTCGGCGGGGGCGGAGGTCGTGCAAAGAGCAAATCGAGGCGATGCACGCGAGCGATTTACCCAGGTTCGGGCCGCACGGATGCGTAAAACCCTACTCCTGCTTTGTGGTTTGTATTGATTTCTTGCTCGGGAGCACGGAGTGCTACAGTACACACCAGCAGCTAGCGAGACCGAGCGTGAGTGTTCGAACCCCCCTCTACGTTGCACACGGGCCTCCTTTTATATGCGCAAGGGGTCACCGACAGGTGGCAACGAAGGTAAAGGGTAAAAATGGAAAGGTGCTGTGGTAGGCACAACTACCTGCTACAGTGTATCATACCTAACCCCGACGGCAGGGGACAAGTGCCTTAAATGCCCGTCCGTGTCACTTAAACAGTGCGAAAAGGGACCACCAGGGATGCCACCGTTCGCCACGATGGCGATCTTGTCAGCGCCGCTTGCCACCGCACGCCGCTGGCTGCACAGCCTCTCGCCACGTACGCCTGGAAGGGCCCCAGAGCGACACGTTGGTGGATGTGCTGGAGCGCGGGCCCAGGGAGGTGGCTTGCCGCTGTCGTTGTCTTGTCGCGCCCGGGAGCTTGTCGCTCACCGGGCCTTGCCGGGACGCGTGGTGCGCCGCGGCAAGTTCCTTGAGATGCCTCGGTTGGCCTTCCCGGCAAGCTCCTCTTGCCAGGGTCTTGGAGTGCCTTTGTCAGCCTTCCCGGCAAGCTCCTCTTGCGGGGGTCTTGTCTTCTTGGCTTGGACACTTTGTTCTTGAATGGCTCCAAAGGAACCACGGAGGACCTTGGCGGTCACCCGATAAGCCTTGCCGCGGGACGCTGCGACTGCCCGTGCACAAGTTCGGGATACTAGGGTACCCCTACTCTAGTACACCGACAGGAGCCCCCGGGCCTGGGCCATACACGGTGCCGAGCGCTGTTGGGCCAGGCCCAAAACAGGGCACGGGCACGCGCGGCCTAGGTTACGCCGTATCCCACTCCGTACCCACCACGCCCTCCTCGAACGGCACGCGTCGAATGCGGCGTCGTGGGAGGGATTGTGGGGGTTTCTTTATTCGGAAATGCGGAACGTCCGCCCCCTCCCCCTTTATAAGCAGGGGAAACAGGGGCAGTTCGCCCACTTGCCCGTTGCCGTTCCAATCTCAGAAATCTCCGCCGCCCTCTCGCCTTCCCAAAACTGAGAGAGAGAGAGCAGCGCTCCGCCCCCACATCGCCACCGGCACCACCAACACCGCCGACCTCCTCCACTGTTTCCGCCATGGCTCCGAAAGCCGACAAGGGGAAAGCCGTGAAGTCGACCGAGGCGCAGCGGCTCGCAGCGCTGCGGAAGGAGCGGTCCGTCTTCCCCCCAAGCTTGGCGCGAAGGAGCTGAGGGAGAACTATTACCTGTTCTGGTCGGCGGAGACGCGCGCGCATCCGCGCACAAAGGTACTCCCCGCCGCCGCTTGGAAGGAGGCTCCGGATGGATACCCCTTTTTTGCTCTGTTCTTCTACTGCGGGCTCTGCCTGCCTTTCTCTGATTTCTTCTGCGATATCATGAATACCTATGGATTCCACCTACTTGACTTCACCCCCAATGCCATCCTGACAATGGCAGTTTTCACACACCTCTGTGAAAACTTTGTCGGAGTCCTTCCCAACATAGCCCTCTTCCGCCACTTCTTCATACCCCGAGTGGAGAGAGGAGAGCCTCTATCTGGCGGAATCGCCTGGGTTTCAAGGTCCAGCAAGAAGGAAACGTATCTAGAG
Source organism: Triticum urartu (assembly GCF_003073215.2). NCBI lineage: Eukaryota > Viridiplantae > Streptophyta > Magnoliopsida > Poales > Poaceae > Triticum > Triticum urartu. Next base: position 572,077,076 of record NC_053024.1, on the reverse strand, counting down.
GGAGAATTCCGTGGCAAGTGGGAGGAGTGGAGAGCTGATTGGTGCTGGATTGACGAGGAGAGCCCGCAGCCATTCACCACCCGGCGCCGAACCCTAGTAGCCCGCGGCAGCGATTGGAGTGACGTGGCCCCGGAGGACGATAGGCTGAAGATTGCTGTCACCAGGATCCTGCGTCTCAGGCTTGCCGGACTTACTGTTGGCGCTGTTGGCGCAGACTTCCTTCGCCGCCACATCGCCCCCCTGCAGGAACGGGGGAGGCCCACTTGGGAGTTCAAGAACGCGGCAGATATCATGAGGCTGCGGCCGGGCCTCAACTACAACTTCACAGTCCTGGAGCTCAATGCGATGCTGCAGGAACTGTTCAAGTATGACCCCCAACATCCCGAGGTGTTTAGGTTGCCGGGGGGCGTCGTGCCGTTGTGCAACAATTCCGCGCTCGACCGCATCCGTGCAATGATGCCGGAGTGCGACTCACACGGGATTGTGCCAACTTGGCAGGAGCCTGCAGACGAGGTTGTGCAGCAGTTCTTCGACGACTTGGTGGAAGTGGCAATCCGCCCCGACGAGAAGGACGGCCTCACCCGCGACACCATGGATGCGGAGATGGCGCTTATCGCCACTAGGCTGGAGGAGGCAGCGGCAGCCGCAGCCGCGGGCGAGTTTGGGTTCACTACGGAGGAAGCAGATGCAGCGGAGGCGGCAAGCCGTGCCGAGCGAGGGGAGCCTGCCGGCAAGAAGGAGCTTGCCGGGCGTGACGCAGAGCCGAGCGAGCCCGCCAAGGACACAAGCGGCTCGTTGGAAATCAACTCCTCTTCCACCTCGTCTTCAGACAGCCCACCGCGAGCAGAGCCTCCATCCCCACCAAGAAGGCGTCTCCGCAAGGTCGGTGACATGGCGGGGCGGCAAGCGGGTCAACAGTCGCCGCGCCGCGTGACACGCTCCACCGCGGCAAACACCGTTGCCGCAGGAGCGCCTCATGCTGCGACGGCAACTGGAGCGGAGTCTAGCCGGACCACCGCTTCAGTTCCTGCCGCTGCTCACGCCGCGCCAACAGCCGGAGCAGGGTCGTCTCAGATCGCCGCCACTGCTCCCGCCAAGCGGCCAAGGGAAGCTTCTCCTCCGCCTCCTCCCGCCGGGCACGCGCCGGGCTTCGACTTCTCCGTGTTAAGCTCCGACGAGGAGGAAGAAGAAGAAGAGTAAGCTTCTCTTGCTGTACTTGTAGTTCTTCAATTCTTGCTGTTGATCTTGTTTCTCACTTGCTTTTCTTCTGAATTGGTTCCTTTTTAGGACTCTGGCCCAGAGAGCGGCAAAGAGAGCCAAGGTCCCGGTGATCGTCATCGAGGACGAGCCCACTGCGACAGCAGGTGGCGCGCCCGAGACAACCTTGCCGGACCCGACGACTTTCCTCCAGGGCAGCCCCCAGCGTAAGTGTGATTTACTTTCTGCTGCGAGGCGCACTTGGGTACTTGTCTTTGCTGATATCTGCTTGTCGACTTGTGTAGGAGCCGAGCAGCCCCACCAGGAGCCAAGGGAGAATCCCCCGACAAAGGAGAACTCTCCGGCAAGGGATGGCTTCCCGGCAAGGGAGGGTTTCCCGGCGAGGGACAGCACCAGCGGCCCCCGACAGCGGAGACCACGACTGCAGAGCCTGGTGTAGGTACTCCTCTTGCCTCAAAACTTCTCTCGGGTTCTTCTTCTTTTGATCTTCTTGAGTTTTTGCTGGATTTTGCTTGACTCTTTCCCCTTTTCCGGCCGTCAGATCCATCCGCTGCGGAGCAGATGGAGACCGAGGTCGCCGCCGACGAGGCAACCGGTGCTGGAGTTGCCGCCGGCGCAGAGGCCGCCAAGGCTGACGCCGCAGCAACTGGCGAGGGGTCCGGCGATCATACTGACGGCCCAGAGGCCGCAGGAGCGCCAGGCGCTACGCCGACCACCGACCCGTCCGCCGAGGCCGCAGCGCCAAGCACCGAGGAGCCCCAGCCGGGCGTCTATTTGAAGGCCGGCGACGACGTCTTCATCAATCTTCCCTGGGCATCAAGCTCCAGAGCGCCGGTCGAGGGGGAGATCTTCGACGGAGAAGTGCTTGCCTCCGCGGGGCTGACGCTGGTCGATGCGCCAAGCAGCAGCAGCAACGAGCCCGAAGAAGAGCGACTGCTGCGGAAGTTGATGTCGCTCTACCGCGCGCGGCAAGCCAAGCTGGAGTCCCGCGAGGCACTTGTCGCGAGGGCGGGAGCTGACATCAAAAAGCGCGCAGAAGAGCTCGGGGGTTTCCATCGGGAAGCCCTCCGATCCCTGGCGGAGGAGTGGGAGCAGCTCGGCGAAGCGCGGAAGGCCTTTCTCCTCGAGAAGGCCGAAGCCGAAGAGCGGCAACGACTTGTCGCTGTGAAGCTAGCCGCGGAAGAGGGCGAGCTGGCGCAGCGGAAGGTCAATCTTGACGCCCACGAGGAGGAGCTTGCCGCGCGCGAGGGAAAGCTCGGCGAAGCCCTCAAACAAGCAGAGGACGCCGCCGCCGCCGCCGAAGCCGCCAAGGAGGAGTTGAAGACGAAGGTGGCGCAGCTAGAAGCCGATCTCGCCGAGAAGGGCAGAGAGCTCAGCGCCGCCAAGGTCTCCAACGTGGATCTTGAGTTGAAGCTAACCACTTTGACCAAGACTCTGGACAGCGCCAAGAAGCGGGAGGCGGCCTTGAAGGAGGAGATCAAGGCCGACAAGGCGCTGTTGGAGAGCGCTGCCGCCGCCCAGAACGCCTTCAGGGAGACTGTGACGCACTGGACGGAGAGTCTGGTGAACGCCGCCACAGATATCGACAAGGGGCTGGCGCAGCTGGGAATGGAGGATCTTGGGTATCCCTCCGACGACAACCTCCAGCCCAGCGCCAAGCTCGTCCTGTTCTTCAAGGGCGTGGCGACAGCCCTCCAGCGACTCCGGGAGAGGATCCCCAAGCAGCTGGCCGACGAATCGCGCAAGATCTGCGCAGGAGCCCTCGAGAAAGTGTTGATGAAGGTGGTCTTCCGCAATCCGGGCCTCCGCCTCACCAACATCCTCAGGACCTTGCCGCCGGAGGCTGATCTGGAGGAGCTCAAGGCCCTTGTCGCACCCATTGTGGACAAGGTGAGCGGGATCAAGAGGGTTGAAGGCGATCGCGTAGATTAGGCCGCCCATTTCTTCTTTCCTTGTCGCTGTTTGACATGTTATGAAAACAAACTATTAGAGCCGCGACAAGCTATCCTTGTAATATAACTTTTATTCTGGGCAATGATTGCAACATTATTTCCTTTACTTGACTCCCCCGTTTGTATGTCTTTTTACCCTACGCTTTTAGGGAACTTGCCGGTGCAGGCACCTGGGCCGCGAGCGCTGAGTGCGGGACGTCAGCAGCCTGCTGGCGGTGCCGCTACCGGCAAGAAACCTTGTCGCAACTAGTTGCAGCTCACTTAAGTTGCCGAGCGAACTCGAAACAAAGTAAGGGCGCTGGCGGCTCACTTAAGTTGCTGAGCAGACTCGAAGCAAAGTAAGGGCGCTAGCAGCTCGCTTAAGTTGTTCAGCGGACTCGAAACAAAGTAAAGGCGCAACTAGCTACGAGTTGGTTCCTCCGCGCACAGGTTTTCCATACAAAGTGTGGTCGTTCAAGGGAGATAACTTAAAATTTTAAAAAAATTGATTGCTCAAACTTTGGCAACTTAGCTTTTCTGTGGTTTGCTTCCCGGCAAGGCGAAACTTCCTTGAGCGACGCCTGTTCCATACCACTATCTTCTCCTCCCCCCGGCAAACTTGTGGGCGAGGGAACCTTCTTTTCCTTGAGAAAAAAGAAAGGAGAGAAAATAGAGATATGGAGCCTTATGGCTCGTTATTGCTTACCGTGGAGTAGGTGCTGCACAAGGTGTCAGATCATATATGCCAAAAAATAGAAAGCATAAAATCGACAAAATGTGCGGTGCACATGAGCTTTATTTATGCACGGGATCTGCGCCCGGCTTTGTACAAAGGATTACATGCAACGGCGGCAAGACTTGTACAAAAGGTGGTTGCCGGAACAGGTTCCGACAACCGCGCCTTACGGGTAAAACTTACGAAGATGTTCAATGTTCCAGGAGTTGCTCACCGGAATTCCATCTTCGGTCTCAAGGCGGACAGCGCCAGGCCTTGTGACTCGTTTCACCCGGTAAGGGCCTTCCCACTTTGGCGTCAACTTGTTGGAATTCTTGGCGGACTGAACACGCCGAAGAACAAGGTCGCCTTCCTCGAGACTTCTGGCATTAACTTTGCGGCTATGGTAGCGGCGCAAAGCTTGCTGGTAGCGAGCAGCTCGCACAGCAGCCTGAAGACGATCTTCCTCAAGGAGCAGCGCGTCATCTTGCCGCAGCTGCTCTTGCTCAAGCTCATCATAAGCGAGCACTCGAGGTGACCCGTATACGAGTTCCGTGGGGATAACTGCCTCTGCTCCATAGACTAGAGCGAAAGGTGTCTGGCCAGTGGCTCGATTTGGCGTCGTCCTGATTGACCAAAGAACCACCGGCAGCTCCTCGATCCAGTTTCTTCCGCACTTGTGCAGCCTGTCGAAAGTTCTGGTCTTGAGCCCGCGCAGCACTTCTGCATTTGCCCTCTCCGCTTGACCGTTGCTTCTCGGGTGAGCAACAGAAGCGAAGCAGACCTTGGCGCCAAGATCTTGGACGTACTGCATGAAGGTGCGGCTCGTAAATTGTGTACCGTTGTCGGTGATTATCCTGTTAGGGATCCCGAAGCGGCAAACAATCGACCTGAAGAACTTGACTGCTGACTGTGCGGTCACCTTTCTCACTGGTTCCACTTCCGGCCACTTTGTGAACTTGTCGATTGCAACGTACAAGTACTCAAAGCCCCCGACAGCTCGGGGAAAGGGGCCGAGGATGTCGAGCCCCCAGACCGAAAATGGCCAGGATAAAGGGATCGTCTGGAGAGCTTGAGCTGGCTGGTGTATCTGCTTGGAATGAAACTGGCACGCTTCACACTTGGTTACTTGTGCAGTTGCATCCTGGAGGGCTTTTGGCCAGAAGAAACCTTGCCGGAATGCTTTACCGACAAGTGCTCTTGCGCCAATGTGGTGACCACATATGCCTCCATGTATCTCTGCCAACAGCTTTTGTCCATCTTCCCGGTGAATACACTTCAATTTCACGCCGTTGAGTCTTCTTCTGTACAGTGTCTTGTCGACAAACTGGTACATACTTGACTGCCGGGCTACTCTTTCCGCTTCTTCTTGCTCTTCGGGAAGCTCTCATGTCTGAAGGAAACGGACAATCTGCTGCGCCCATGCTGGAGCTTGTGGCTCGACAACAAGGACTAAAGGCAAATATGCCGCTGCGGGAACATCCGCTTCTTCGGCGTGAACCTGCGGCTCTGCCGGAGCTTGACGTTCCCCGGCAAGCTTGCCGGAGCAAAACTTGCCGGGAGCTTCTGCTTCAATGGAACAAACCCTGGGGTTTGCCGGAGTAGACTGCTCCTCGGCGCTCTTGGCGTTGATCTTGGGGACCGCTGCGGGAACATCCGCTTCTACGGCGAGAACCTGCGGCTCTGCCGGAGTGTGACGTTCCCCGGCAAGCTTGTCGGTGCAAAACTTGCCGGGAGCTTCTGCTTCAACGGAACAAACCCTGGGGTTTGCCGGAGCAGACTGCTCCTCACCGCTTTTGGCGTTGATTTTGGGATTCTTGGCGGCGGCTTCGGGAAGCTCTGCCGGTAGATAGTCACCAGAAATCAACTTCCTCTTTTTGCTCTGTCCAGTTGATGGCGTAACGGACGGCTAAGTCAGCTTGAGCACAAAGATCCCTGGTTCCACAGGTAACTTAAGTGCGGCGCACTTTGACAGGCCATCTGCAATGGCGTTCTGGGCTCTTGGAACGTGCTCCATCTGCAGGCCCTCAAAGTGCTCTTCTAGCTTTCTCACTTCGTCAACGTAAGCTTCCATCAACGGACTCTGATAGCTCTTGTTTACTTGGCGGACGACAAGTTGTGAGTCACCCCTGACGATGAGCTTCTTGATCCCAAGGTCTGCCGCGATCCTGAGACCGGCAAGCAAGCCTTCATACTCTGCAGTATTGTTTGTTGCTTGCTCCTTGGGAAAGTGCATCTGGACTACGTACTTGAGGTGCTCTCCGGTGGGTGCGACAAGCAGCACGCCAGCGCCGGCGCCTTGCAGCGAAAAGGCACCATCAAAGTACATCAGCCACTCTTTGTTTACTTCCTTGTTGGGGATGCTCGTTTCTGGAATTTCTTCATCTGGTGTTGGCGTCCATTCTGCTATAAATTCTTCCAATGCTCTGCTCTGTATAGTTGAAGTACTTTCAAACTTGAGGCCAAAGCTTGACAGTTCCAGTGCCCACTCAACAATCCTGCCTGTCGCTTCTGGATTCTGCAGTATCCTCTTCAGCGGAAAGCGAGTGACAATTGTGATCTCGTGTGCTTGCAAGTAATGGCGCAACTTTCTTGAGGCCATGAGAAGGCCGAAAAGCATTTTCTGCATGCCAGAGTACCTTGACCTAGCCCCCTGCAGGAGGGAACTAACAAAGTAAACTTTGCGCTGCACCATTTTCTTCTGTATCTCCTCGTGCATCTGCGGAGATCCATCTTTGTCGGGACCAGAGCTTGCCGGGGAAGCCCCCTGCTTGTCGCTGGATGTGCTTGCCGTGGTTGCAGGCTCATCATCTGCCTTCCTCTCTGCTACTAACGCAACACTAACCACTTGGTTGGTTGCCGCTATATACAGCAGCAACTTCTCTTGCGGCTTAGGTGCGACAAGTATTGGAGGGGAGGACAGGTATCTCTTCAAGTCTTGCAGCGCAGCCTTCGCTTCCGGAGTCCATCTCATCAGACCTGCCTTTTTCAATAATTTGAAAAACGGCAGGGCGCGCTCAGCAGATCGAGAGATAAACCTACTGAGAGCAGCCACACAACCGGCAAGTCTTTGCACATCCTTGATGCGCTTGGGTGCTTCAATCTGCTCAATGGCCTTGATCTTGTCGGGATTGGCTTCAATTCCCCGTTGAGACACAAAGAACCCGAGAAGCTTGCCGGAGGGAACTCCAAACACACACTTCTCAGGGTTGAGCTTGAGGCTGATCTTGCGCAGATTTGCAAAGGTCTCGTCTAAATCTTGGATCAAAGTTGCTCTATCCTTGCTCTTGACCACTATATCATCCATGTAAGCTTCTACATTTCTGTGTATTTGTGGCTCAAGAGCGACATGGACTACTCTTGCAAATTTGAACCAGCATTTTTTAATCCAAAAGGCATCCGTACGAAACAGTACGTGCCACATGGAGTAATAAATGCGGTCTTCTCCTCATCCTCTTCTGCCATGAAGATCTGATGGTATCCTGAGTATGCGTCTAGAAATGAAAGCAAATCACATCCGGCTGTGGAGTCAACAATCTGGTCAATGCGCGGCAAAGGAAATGGGTCTTTGGGACAAGCTTTGTTAACATCAGTGAAATCGATACAAAGTCTCCATTTCCCATTTGCCTTGCGCACGACTACAGGATTGGCCAACCACGTAGGATGGAGCACTCCTCTGACAAGGCCTGCTGCTTCCAGCTTCTTGATTTCTTCTGCTATGAATTCTTGGCGCTCCACTGCCTGCTTCCTGACCTTCTGCTTGACGGGCCGCGCATGAGGACAAACGGCAAGGTGGTGCTCAATCACTTTCCTGGGAACGCCGGGGATGTCAGACGGTTGCCACGCAAACACGTTGACATTCGCCCGCAGGAAAGCAACGAGCGCGCTTTCCTATTTGGGGTCGAGAGTGGCACTGATGGTGAAGGTACAACCAGTGCCGTCCTCCTTGGCGGACACCTTCTTCGTCTCTGGTGGAGCTGCCATCGTCTTCTTACACTTGCCGGTGGAGCTCGATGGTGCGCCCTCGACGGCAGCATAGCACTCCGAAGAGGTGCGCTTGCCGGAGTGGGCATCAGAACTCTTGCCGGACTTGGTGTTCTTCCCCCCGGGAGCTTCAGCGGCAAGTGACTCGCGTTCTGCTGCGGCTGTAGCTTCCCGGTAGATCTTGTCGGCACAGATAAGAGCATCCTTCTTGTCACCGGGGACAGAAATGACGCTTATCGGGCCTGGCATCTTCAGCATGTTATATGCATAATGAGAGGCTGCCATGAACTTGGCGAGTGCTGGACGGCCAAGTATCCCATTGTAAGGCAACGGAATATCGGCAACGTCAAATGTGACCCTCTCAGTCCTGAAGTTGAGCTCGCTACCAAATGTCACCGGCAGCGTGACTTTCCCCTTCGGCTTGCTTCTTCCCGGGTTGATTCCTTCGAATGTGCCGGTCTCTTCAAGCTCGCTGTCGGGGATCTGGAGTTTCTGGAGTACAGCGGAGGAGATCAGGTTCAAGCCGGCCCCGCCGTCAACTAGCATCTTGCTGACCTTGAGGTTGCGGATAGTTGGCGAAACCAACATCGGCAAACACCCGACCGCAGTTGTGCGATCAGGGTGGTCCTCAATGTCAAAGATGATAGGCGTGCTGGACCATTTCAGAAGTTTGCGCGATTCGACAGGTGGTTCCGCTGCATTGACTTCCCGCACCCACTGCTTGAGTTGGCGGTGTGAAGTATGCAGAGAAGCACCGCCGTCAACGCATAAGACCTCTGTGGCTTTCTGAAACTCCGGCTCACTGGTCTCAACATCATCCATGTCTTCGTCGTCGTCGTTGTCTTCATCGTTGTCGCCGCCACGGGGAGGTCTATCTCCTTGCCGCTGCTTGGCCTTGCCGCGGCGTCCTCCCCGGCCGACACGCTTCTTGCCGGATTCTGCAGCACCTCCTTGGGCCCTCTCCTTGTCGCGTCGCTCGTACTCAGCCTTCTGCTGCTGGACAAGCTGCTCGACCTTCTTGCAGTTTGGAGGTCATGGCCCTTGGTGCGGTGAATCTTGCAATATTGCTTGTCGGAGCCGTCCTACTTGTCGGCGACCGCCACAGCCCGGCAGTTGGTGCACGCGGCAACTTCCTTGCCAGAGCTACCAACCGTAGCCTTCTTGGCACCACCTTCGTTGCCGGACTGCTCAACGACTAGCACCTCTTTGCCTTTCTTCTTCCTGTTGCGCCGCCGGTTTTTCTTTGCCGGGGCAGCATCCTCACTGTCAGATCCTTCTGCTCCGGTCTTCTCTCCGGGGAGTTTCCTCCCTTCCTAAGCACGTGCACACTTGTTGGCCAGGGCGTATAGCTCGCTGACGTCTCTGATCCTGCACATCGCCATCTCCTCCCGCATCCTGCGGTTACGCACGTTCTGATGGAACGCGCTGATGACCGTGGCGGGGTGGACGTCTGGGATGTTATACTGTACACGGCTGAACCTCTGAATGTACTTGCGTAGGGGCTCTCCTTCCTTCTGTGCGAGCAGATGAAGGTCACTCTCTTGGTCATGAGGTTTGTGGCCGCCTGTAAAGGCGCCAACAAACTGATGGCACAGGTCCGCCCAGGAGGATATGGAGTTGTTCGGCAAGTGCATGAGCCAGGACCTGACGTTGGGCTTGAGCACCAACGGGAAGTAATTGGCAAGGATCTTGTCGTCTCGCCCCCCGGCAGCCTGCACCGCGATGGTGTAGATGCTGAGGAACTCCGACGGATGCGTCTTGCCATCGTACTTCTCCGGTACATCTGGTTTGAAATTCTTTGTGCTGGGCCACTGGACTTGCCGCAGCTCACGAGTGAACGCAGGGCAACCTACCGCGTACGGCAAGTCGCCTGGTTCCCCTGGCGCATGCATGTCAACAGAGGGCCCAGCGCGCTGGTCTGATTGACGTCGCGCTTCTCTTCGGCGCTCGATGCGAGTACGAGCGTCTTCTTGTTGTCGTTCTTGAAGAACTTGGTGCTGATCGCGACGAGCTCGCGGATCTGATGACGCGGTGGAGTCGCTGTCGAGATGGATCCGGCGAATCGGCGATCTTGGCCTTCGGGGCGGAGAGTGCACAGTAGTTGCACCCCCACCAGTCTTGTCGTCTCCGGCTCGTGCCTGGCTGGCTTGCCGCGGCTGCGACGTGCTCGGCTGCCGTGGAGTGTCGCCATTGGCTAAGCCGATGAGACTCTGGATGGTGGCCCTCCAATCGTCGATCTTGTCCGCCGTTGGAGGGTAGTCTAGGAGCAGATGAGCTCGCGCCAAAGCTTCTGCTGCAGTGGCGGGTGGCGGTGGCGAACGGTGCGAGGAGCGGGATATGCTCGGACTTCTAACCACGTTAGAAGGAACAATATCCTGTCTAGGCGACCGTGCCTCGCTCGTGCCAGCATGTTGGCGTACATGGTGGTCCTGAGCGCTCCGAGATCCACCAGCTCAATCTTGGTCTAGCAAACGCATGGTACCGTGAGTACCATGACGCTGCCGGTCCCGCGCCTCCTGAGACAGGCGCGGTGCATGTACCGTGGCTCCGACAAGCTTGCCGGGGAACGTCACGCTCCGGCAGAGCCGCAGGTTCTCGCCGTAGAAGCGAATGTTCCCGCAGCGGTCCCCAAGATCAACGCCAAGAGCGCTGAGGAGCAGTCTGCTCCGGCAAACCCCAGGGTTTGTTCCGTTGAAGCAGAAGCTCCCGGCAAGTTTTGCTTCGGCAAGCTTGCCGGGGAACGTCAAGCTCCGGCAGAGCCGCAGGTTCACGCCGAAGAAGCGGATGTTCCCGCAGCGGCAGATTTGCCTTTAGTCCTTGTTGTCGAGCCACAAGCTCCAGCATGGGCACAGCAGATTGTCCGTTTCCTTCAGACAGGAGAGCTTCCCGAAGGGCAAGAAGAAGTGGAAAGAGTAGCCCGGCAGTCAAGTATGTACCAGTTTGTCGACAAGACACTGTACAGAAGAAGACTCAACGGCGTGAAATTGAAGTGTATTCACCGGGAAGATGGACAAAAGCTGTTGGCAGAGATACATGGAGGCATATGTGGTCACCACATTGGCGCAAGAGCACTTGTCGGCAAAGCATTCCGGCAAGGTTTCTTCTGGCCAACAGCCCTCCAGGATGCAACTGCACAAGTAACCAAGTGTGAGGCGTGCCAGTTCCATTCCAAGCAGATACACCAACCAGCTCAAGCTCTCCAGACGATCCCTTTATCCTGGCCATTTTCGGTCTGGGGGCTCGACATCCTCGGCCCCTTTCCCCGAGCTGTTCGGGGGCTTTGAGTACTTGTACGTTGCAATCGACAAGTTCACAAAGTGGCCGGAAGTGGAACCAGTGAGGAAGGTGACGCACAGTCAGCAGTCAAGTTCTTCAGGTCGATTGTTTGCCGCTTCGGGATCCCTAACAGGATAATCACCGACAACGGTACACAATTTACGAGCCGCACCTTCATGCAGTACGTCCAAGATCTTGGCGCCAAGGTCTGCTTCGCTTCTGTTGCTCACCCGAGAAGCAACGGTCAAGCGGAGAGGGCAAATGCTGAAGTGCTGCGTGGGCTCAAGACCAGAACTTTCGACAGGCTGCACAAGTGCGGAAGAAACTGGATCGAGGAGCTGCCGGTGGTTCTTTGGTCGATCAGGACGACGCCAAATCGAGCCACTGGCCAGACACCTTTCGCTCTAGTCTATGGAGCAGAGGCAGTTATCCCCACGGAACTCGTATACGGGTCACCTCGAGTGCTCGCTTATGATGAGCTTGAGCAAGAGCAGCTGCGACAAGATGACGCGCTGCTCCTTGAGGATCGTCTTCAGGCTGCTGTGCGAGCTGCTCGCTACCAGCAAGCTTTGCGCCGCTACCATAGCCGCAAAGTTAATGCCAGAAGTCTCGAGGAAGGCGACCTTGTTCTTCGGCGTGTTCAGTCCGCCAAGAATTCCAACAAGTTGACGCCGAAGTGGGAAGGCCCTTACCGGGTGAAACGAGTCACTAGGCCTGGCGCTGTCCGCCTTGAGACCGAAGATGGCATTCCGGTGAGCAACTCCTGGAACATTGAGCATCTTCGTAAGTTTTACCCGTAAGGCGCGGTTGTCGGAACCTGTTCCGGCAACCACCTTTTGTACAAGTCTTGCCGCTGTTGCATGTAATCCTTTACAAAGCCGGGCGCAGATCCCATGCGTAAATAAAGCTCATGTGCTCCGCACATTTTGTCGATTTTATGCTTTCTATTTTTTGGCATATATGATCTGACACTTTGTGCAGCACCTACTCCACGGTAAGAATAACGAGCCGTAAAGCTCCATATCTGTATTGTCTCTTCTTTCTTTTGAAAGGAAGGTTCCCCTCGCCCACAAGTTTGCCGGGGGGGAGAGGAGAAGACGATGGTATGGACCAGGCATCGTCAAGGAAGTTTCGCCTTGCCGGGAAGCAAACAACAGAAAAGCTAAGTTGCCAAAGTTTGAGCAAATATTTTTTAAATTTTAAGTTATCTCCCTTGAACGACCACTTTGTATGGAAAACCTGTGCGCGGAGGAACCAACTCGTAGCTAGTTGCGCCTTACTTTGTTTCGAGTCCGCTCAACAACTTAAGCGAGCTGCTAGCGCCCTTACTTTGCTTCGAGTCCGCTCAGCAACTTAAGTGAGCCGCTCAGCGCCCTTACTTTGTTTCGAGTTCGCTCGGCAACTTAAGTGAGCTGCAACTAGTTGCGACAAGGTTTCTTGCCGGTAGCGGCACCGCCAGCAGGCTGCTGACGTCCCGCACTCAGCGCTCGCGGCCCAGGTGCCTGCACCGGCAAGTTCCCTAAAAGCGTAGGGTAAAAAGACATACAAAGGGGGGAGTCAAGTAAAGGAAATAACGTTGCAATCATTGCCCAGAATAAAAGTTATATTACAAGGATAGCTTGTCGCAGCTCTACAGATTGTTTTCATGACATGATAAACAGCGACAAGGAAAGAAGAAATGGGCGGCCTAATCTACGCGATCGCCTTCGACCCTCTTGATCCCGCTCACCTTGTCCACAATGGGTGCGACAAGGGCCTTGAGCTCCTCCAGATCAGCCTCCGGCGGCAAGGTCCTGAGGATGTTGGTGAGGCGGAGGCCCGGATTGCGGAAGGCCACCTTCATCAACACTTTCTCGAGGCTCCTGCGCAGATCTTGCGCGATTCGTCGGCCAGCTGCTTGGGGATCCTCTCCCGGAGTCCGCTGGAGGGCTGTCGCCACGCCCTTGAAGAACAGGACGAGCTTGGCGCTGGGCTGGAGGTTGTCGTCGGAGGGATACCCAAGATCTTCCATCCCCAGCTGCGCCAGCTCCTTGTCGATATCTGTGGCGGCGTTCACCAGACTCTCCGTCCAGTGCGTCACAGTCTCCCTGAAGGCGTTCTGGGCGGCGGCAGCGCTCTCCAACAGCGCCTTGTCGGCCTTGATTTCCTCCTTCAAGGCCGCCTCCCGCTTCTTGGCGCTGTCCAGAGTCTTGGTCAAAGTGGTTAGCTTCAACTCAAGATCCACGTTGGAGACCTTGGCGGCGCTGAGCTCTCTGCCCTTCTCGGCGAGATCGGCTTCTAGCTGCGCCACCTTCGTCTTCAACTCCTCCTTGGCGGCTTCGGCGGCGGCGGCGGCGTCCTCTGCTTGTTTGAGGGCTTCGCCAAGCTTTCCCTTGCGCGCGGCAAGCTCCTCCTCGTGGGAGTCGAGATAGACCTTCCGCTGCGCCAGCTCGCCCTCCTCCGCGGCTAGCTTCACAGCGCAAGTCGCTGCCGCTCTTCGCTTCGGCCTTCTCGAGGAGAAGGCCTTTCCGCGCTTCGCCGAGCTGCTCCGGCTCCTCCGCCAGGGATCGGAGGGCTTCCCGATGGAAACCCCCGAGCTCTTCTACGCGCTTTTCGATGTCAGCTCCCGCCTTGCGACAAGTGCCTCGCGGGACTCCAGCTTGGCTTGCCGCGCGCGGTAGAGCGACATCAACTTCCGCAACAGCCGCTCTTCTTCGGGCTCGTTGCTGCTGCTGCTTGGCGCGTCGACCAGCGTCAGCCCCGCGGAGGCAAGCACTTCTCCGTCGAAGATCTCCCCCTCGACCGGCGCTCTGGAGCTTGATGCCCAGGGAAGATTGATGAAGACGTCGTCGCCGGCCTTCAAATAGACGCCCGGCTGGGGCTCCTCGGAGCTTGGCGCTGCGGCTTTCGGCGGACGGGTCGGCGGTCGGCGTAGCGCCTGGCGCTCCTGCGGCCTCTGGGCCGTCAGTACGATCGCCAGACCCCTCGCCAGTTGCTGCGGCGTCAGCCTTGGCGGCCTCTGCTCCGGCGGCATCTCCAGCACCGGTTGCCTCGTCGGCGGCGACCTCGGTCTCCATCTGCTCCGCAGCGGATGGAGTCTGACGGCGGAAAAGGGGAAAGAGTCAAGCAAAATCCAGCAAAAACTCAAGAAGATCAAAAGAAGAAAACCCGAGAGAAGTTTTGAAGGCAAGAGGAGTACCTGCACCAGGCTCTGCAGTCCGTGGTCTCCGCTGTCGGGGGGCCGCTGGTGCTGTCCCTCTGCCGGGGAACCCTCCCTTGCCGAGACTTCTCCCTTACCGGGAAGCCCTCCCTTGCCGGAGAGTTCTCCCTTGTCGGGGGATTCTCCCTTGGCTCCTGGTGGGGCTGCTCGGCTCCTACACAAGTCAACAAGCAGAATATCAGCAAAGACAAGTACCCAAGCGCGCCTCGCAGCAGAAAGTAAATCGTACACTTACGCTGGGGGCTGCCCTGGAGGAAAGTCGTCGGGTCCGGCAAGGTTGTCTCGGGCGCGCCACCTGCTGTCGCAGTGGGCTCGTCCTCGATGACGATCACCGGGACCTTGGCTCTCTTTGCCGCTCTCTGGGCCAGAGTCCTAAAAAGGAACAAGTTCAGAAGAAAAGCAAGTGAGAAACAAGATCAACAGCAAGAATTGAAGAACTACAAGCACAGCAAGAGAAGCTACTCTTCTTCTTCTTCTCTCGTCGGAGCTTAACACGGAGAAGTCGAAGCCCGGCGCGCGCCCTGGCGGGAGGAGGCGGAGGAAAGCTTCCCTTGGCCGCTTGGCAGGAGCAGTGGCGGCGGTCTGAGACGACGCCGCTCCGGCTGTCGGCGCGGCGTGAGCAGCGGCAGGAACTGAAGCGGTTGTCCGGCTAGACTCCGCTCCAGTTGCCGTTGCAGCATGAGGCGCTCCCGCGGCAACGGTGTTTGCCGCGGTGGAGCGTGTCACGCGGCGCGGCGACTGTTGACCCGCTTGCCGCTCCCCACGTCACCGACCTTGCGGAGACGCCTTCTTGGTGGGGATGGAGGCTCTGCTTGCGGTGGGCTGTCTGAAGACGAGGTGGAAGAGGAGTTGATTTCCAACGAGCCGCTTGTGTCCTTGGCGGGCTCGCTCGGCTCGGCGTCACGCCCGGCAAGCTCCTTCTTGCCGGCAGGCTCCCCTCGCTCGGCACGGCTTGCCGCCTCTGCTGCATCTGCCTCCTCCACAGTGAACCCAAACTCGCCCGCGGCTGCGGCTGCCGCTGCCTCCTCCAGCCTAGTGGCGATGAGCGCCATCTCCGCATCCGTGGTGTCGCGGGTGAGGCCGTCCTTCTCGTCGGCGCGGATCAGCACTTCCACCAAGTCGTCGAAGAACTGCTGCACGACCTCGTCTGTAGGCTCCTGCCAAGTTGGCACAATCCCGTGCGAGTCGCACTCCGGCATCATTGCACGGATGCGGTCGAGCGCGGAATTGTTCCACAATGGCACGACGCCCCCCGGCAACCTAAACACCTCGGGATGTTGGGGGTCATACTTGAACAGTTCCTGCAGCATCACGTTGAGCTACAGGACTGTGAAGTTGTAGTTGAGGCCCGGCCGCAGCCTCATGATATCTGCCACGTTCTTGAACTCCCAAGTGGGCCTCCCCCGTTCCTGCAGGGGGGCGATGCGGCGGCGAAGGAAGTCTGCGCCAACAGCGCCAACAGTAAGTCCGGCAAGCCTGAGACGCAGGATCCTGGTGACGGCAATCTTCAGCCTGTCGTCCTCCGGGGCCACGTCACTCCAATCGCTGCCGCGGGCTACTGGGGTTCGGTGCCGGGTGGTGAATGGCTGCGGGCTCTCCTCGTCAATCCAGCACCGATCAGCTCTCCACTCCTCCCACTTGCCACGGAATTCTCCCTCCAGATATGTTTCCTTCTTGCCGGACCTTGAAACCCAGGCGATTCCGCCAGATAGAGGCTCTCCTCTCTCCACTCGGGGTATGAAGAAGTGGCGGAAGAGGGCTACGTTGGGAAGGACTCCGACAAAGTTTTCGCAGAGGTGTGCGAAAACTGCCATTGTTAGGACGGCATTGGGGGTGAAGTCAAGCAGGTGGAATCCATAGGTATTCATGATATCGCAGAAGAAATCAGAGAAAGGCGGGCAGAGCCCGCAGTAGAAGAACAGAGCAAAAAAGGGGTATCCATTCGGAGCCTCCTTCCAAGCGGCGGCGGGGAGTACCTTTGTGCACGGATGCGCGCGCGTCTCCGCCGACCAGAACAGGTAATAGTTCTCCCTCAGCTCCTTCGCCGCCAAGCTTGGGGGGAAGACGACCGGCTCCTTCCGCAGCGCCGCGAGCCGTAGCGGCCTCGGTCGACTTCACGGCTTCCCCTTGTCGGCTTTTCGGAGCCATGGCGGAAACAGTGGAGGAGGTCGGCGGCGTTGGTGGTGCCGGTGGCGATGTGGGGGCGGAGCGCTGCTCTCTCTTTCTCAGTTTTGGGAAGGCGAGAGGGCGGCGGAGATTTCTGAGATTGGAACGGCAACGGGTAAGTGGGCGAACTGCCCCTGTTTCCCCTGCTTATAAAGGGGGAGGGGGCGGACGTTCCGCATTTCCGAATAAAGAAACCCCCATGATCCCTCCCACGACGCCGCATTCGACGCGTGCCGTTCGGGGAGGGCGTGGTGGGTACGGAGTGGGATACGGCGTAACCTAGGCCGCGCGTGCCCGTGCCCTGTTTTGGGCCTGGCCCAACAGCGCTCGGCACCGTGTATGGCCCAGGCCCGGGGGCTCCTGTCGGTGTACTAGAGTAGGGGTACCCTAGTATCCCGAACTTGTGCACGGGCAGTCGTAGCGTCCCGCGGCAAGGCTTACCGGGTGACCGCCAAGGTCCTCCGTGGTTCCTTTGGAGACATTCAAGAACAAAGTGTCCAAGCCAAGAAGACAAGACCCCCGCAAGAGGAGCTTGCCGGGAAGGCTGACAAAGGCACTCCAAGACCCCAGCAAGAGGAGCTTGCCGGGAAGGCCAACCGAGGCATCTCAAGGAACTTGCCGTGGCGCACCACGCGTCCCGGCAAGGCCCGGTGAGCGACAAGCTCCTGGGCGTGACAAGACAACGACAACGGCAAGGCGCTTGCCGCGGCAAGCCACCTCCCTGGGCCCGCGCTCCAGCACATCCACCAACGTGTCGCTCTGGGGCCCTTCCAGGCTTACGTGGTGAGAGGCTGTGCAGCCAGCGGCGTGTGGTGGCAAGCGGCGCTGACAAGATCGCCATCGTGGTGAACGGTGGCATCCCTGGTGGTCCCTTTTCGCACTATTTAAGCGACACAGACGGGCATTTAAGGCCCTTGTCCCCTGCCGTCGGGGTTAGGTATGATACACTGTAGCAGGTAGCTGTGCCCCACCAGCCGTTCATTCCGGCGGTGATGGGTAAGGCGCGGACAGAGCAGCCGCCTCCGAAACCTTCTTCTTCGGCGGCATGTTGATGAAGATGATGAAGATCTAGCTCGCGAGAACGCCTGGAAGGGCCCCAGAGCGACATGTTGGTGGATGTGCTGGAGCCCTTCCAGGCGTACGTGGCGAGAGGCTGTGCAGCCAGTGGCATGCGGTGGCAAGCGGCGCTGACAAGATCGCCATCGTGGCGAACGGTGGCATCCCTGGTGGTCCCTTTTCGCACTGTTTAAGCGACACAGACGGGCATTTAAGGCCCTTGTCCCTGCCGTCGGGGTTAGGTATGATACACTGTAGCAGGTAGCTGTGCCTACCACAGCACCTTTCCATTTTTACCCTTTACCTCCGTTGCCACCTGTCGGTGACCCCTTGCGCATATAAAAAGAGGCCCGTGTGCAACGTAGAGGGGGGTTCGAACACTCACGCTCAGTCTCGCTAGCTGCTGGTGTGTACTGTAGCACTCCGCGCTCCCGAGCAAGAAATCAATACAAACCACAAAGCAGGAGTAGGGTTTTACGCATCCGTGCGGCCCGAACCTGGGTAAATCGCTCGCGTGCATCGCCTCGATTTGCTCTTTGCACGACCTCCGCCCCCGCCGAACCGAAAGGGACCCGGTCCACCGGTCCCATAGGAGCCCGTGGATCAGTACCCCGGCATCTTTTCGATACAAAGTCTCCATTTCCCATTTGCCTTGCGCACGACTACAGGATTGGCCAACCACGTAGGATGGAGCACTCCTCTGGCAAGGCCTGCTGCTTCCAGCTTCTTGATTTCTTCTGCTATGAATTCTTGGCGCTCCACCGCCTGCTTCCTGACCTTCTGCTTGACGGGCCGCGCATGAGGACAAACGACAAGGTGGTTCTCAATCACTTTCCTGGGAACGCCGGGGATGTCAGACGGTTGCCACGCAAACACGTCGACATTCGCCCGCAGGAAAGCAACGAGCGCGCTTTCCTATTTGGGGTCGAGAGTGGCACTGATGGTGAAGGTACCACCAGTGCCGTCCTCCTTGGCGGACACCTTCTTCGTCTCTGGTGGAGCTGCCATCGTCTTCTTACACTTGCCGGTGGAGCTCGATGGTGCGCCCTCGACGGCAGCGCAGCACTCCGAAGAGGTGCGCTTGCCGGAGTGGGCATCAGAACTCTTGCCGGACTTGGTGTTCTTCCCCCCGGGAGCTTCAGCGGCAAGTGACTCGCGTTCTGCTGCAGCTGCTGCTTCCCGGTAGATCTTGTCGGCACAGATAAGAGCATCCTTCTTGTCGCCGGGGACAGAAATGACGCTTATCGGGCCTGGCATCTTCAGCATGTTATATGCATAATGAGAGGCTGCCATGAACTTGGCGAGTGCTGGACGGCCAAGTATCCCATTGTAAGGCAACGGAATATCAGCAACGTCAAATGTGACCCTCTCAGTCCCGAAGTTGAGCTCGCTGCCAAATGTCACCGGCAGCGTGACTTTCCCCTTCGGCTTGCTTCTTCCCGGGTTGATTCCTTGGAATGTGCCGGTCTCTTCAAGCTCGCTGTCGGGGATCTGGAGTTTCTGGAGTACAGCGGAGGAGATCAGGTTCAAGCCGGCCCCGCCGTCAACTAGCATCTTGCTGACCTTGAGGTTGCGGATAGTTGGCGAAACCAACATCGGCAAACACCTGACCGCAGTTGTGCGATCAGGGTGGTCCTCAATGTCAAAGATGATAGGCGTGCTGGACCATTTCAGAAGTTTGCGCGATTCGACAGGTGGTTCCGCTGCATTGACTTCCCGCACCCACTGCTTGAGTTGGCGGTGTGAAGTATGCAGAGAAGCACCGCCGTCAACGCACAAGACCTCTGTGGCTTTCTGAAACTCCTGCTCACTGGTCTCAACATCATCCATGTCTTCGTCGTCGTCGTCGTCTTCATCGTTGTCGCGGCCACGGGGAGGTCTATCTCCTTGCCGCTGCTTGGCCTTGCCGCGGCGTCCTCCCCGGCCAGCACACTTCTTGCCGGATTCTGCAGCACCTCCTTGGGCCCTCTTCTTGTCGCGTCGCTCATACTCAGCCTTCTGCTGCTGGACAAGATGCTCGACCTTCTTGCAGCTTTGGAGGTCATGGCCCTTGTTGCGGTGAATCTTGCAATATTGCTTGTCGGAGCCGTCCTACTTGTCGGCGACCGCCACAGCCCGGCAGTTGGTGCACGCGGCAACTTCCTTGCCAGAGCTACCAACCGTAGCCTTCTTGGCGCCACCTTCGTTGCCGGACTGCTCAACGACTAGCACTTCTTTGCCTTTCTTCTTCCTGTTGCGCCGCCGGTTTTTCTTTCCCGGGGCAGCATCCTCACTGTCAGATCCTTCTGCTCCGGTCTTCTCTCCGGGGAGTTTCCTCCCTTCCTCAGCACGTGCACACTTGTCGGCCAGGGCGTATAGCTCGCTGACGTCTCTGATCCTGCACATCGCCATCTCCTCCCGCATCCTGCGGTTACGCACGTTCTGATGGAACGCGCTGATGACCGCGGCGGGGTGGACGTCTGGGATGTTATACTGTACACGGCTGAACCTCTGAATGTACTTGCGTAGGGGCTCTCCTTCCTTCTGGGCGAGCAGATGAAGGTCACTCTCTTGGCCATGAGGTTTGTGGCCGCCTGTAAAGGTGCCAACAAACTGATGGCACAGGTCCGCCCAGGAGGATATGGAGTTGTCCGGCAAGTGCATGAGCCAGGACCTGACGTTGGGCTTGAGCACCAACGGGAAGTAATTGGCAAGGATCTTGTCGTATCGCCCCCCGGTAGCCTGCACCGCGATGGTGTAGATGCTGAGGAACTCCGACGGATGCGTCTTGCCATCGTACTTCTCCGGTACATCTGGTTTGAAATTCTTTGTGCTGGGCCACTGGACTTGCCGCAGCTCACGAGTGAACGCAGGGCAACCTACCGCGTACGGCAAGTCACCTGGTTCCCCTGGCGCATGCATGTCAACAGAGGGCCCAGCGCGCTGGTCTGATTGACATCGCGCTTCTCTTCGGCGCTCGATGCGAGTACGAGCGTCTTCTTGTTGTTGTTCTTGAAGAACTTATCGCTGATCGCGACGAGCTCGCGGATCTGATGACGCGGTGGAGTCGCTGTCGAGATGGATCCGGCGAATCGGCGATCTTGGCCTTCGGGGCAGAGAGTGCACAGTAGTTGCACCCCCACCAGTCTTGTCGTCTCCGGCTCGTGCCTGGTTGGCTTGCCGCGGCTGCGACGTGCTCGGCTGCCGTGGAGTGTCGCCATTGGCGAAGCCGATGAGACTCTGGATGGTGGCCCTCCAATCGTCGATCTTGTCCGCCGTTGGAGGGTAGTCTAGGAGCAGCTGAGCTCGCGCCAAAGCTTCTGCTGCAGTGGCGGGTGGCGGTGGCGAACGGTGCGAGGAGCGGGATATGCTCGGACTTCTAACCACGTTAGAAGGAGCAATATCCTGTCCAGGCGACCGTGCCTCGCTCGTGCCAGCATGTTGGCATACATGGTGGTCCTGAGCGCTCCGAGATCCACCAGCTCGATCTTGGTCTAGCAAACGCATGGTACCGTGAGTACCATGACGCTGCCGGTCCCGCGCCTCCTGAGACAGGCGCGGTGCATGTACGGACGCCGAGGTCTTGGAGTGCGCCCGATCGTTGTGGGAGCCGGCTACGCCGCCGATGGGCAGCGCAGTCTCGCCCTTGGACCTGGCAGCACTGTGAGCTCCGTCGTCTACGCCCGTTCTTCCGCCAGCACCCGCCCCACCAGCCGTTCGTTCCGGCGGTGATGGGTAAGGCGCGGACAGAGCAGCCGCCTCCGAAACCTTCTTCTTCGGCGGCATGTTGATGAAGATGATGAAGATCTAGCTCGCGAGAACGCCTGGAAGGGCCCCAGAGCGACATGTTGGTGGATGTGCTGGAGCCCTTCCAGGCGTACGTGGCGAGAGGCTGTGCAGCCAGTGGCATGCGGTGGCAAGCGGCGCTGACAAGATCGCCATCGTGGCGAACGGTGGCATCCCTGGTGGTCCCTTTTCGCACTGTTTAAGCGACACAGACGGGCATTTAAGGCCCTTGTCCCCTGCCGTCGGGGTTAGGTATGATACACTGTAGCAGGTAGCTGTGCCTACCACAGCACCTTTCCATTTTTACCCTTTACCTCCGTTGCCACCTATCGGTGACCCCTTGCGCATATAAAAGGAGGCCCGTGTGCAACGTAGAGGGGGGTTCGAACACTCACGCTCGGTCTCGCTAGCTGCTGGTGTGTACTCTGAGGATGCTGCCCCGGCAAAGAAAAACCGGCGGCGCAACAGGAAGAAGAAAGGCAAAGAGGTGCTAGTCGTTGAGCAGTCCGGCAACGAAGGTGGCGCCAAGAAGGCTACGGTTGGTAGCTCCGGCAAGGAAGTTGCCGCGTGCACCAACTGCCAGGCTGTGGCGGTCGCCGACAAGCAGGACGGCTCCGACAAGCAATATTGCAAGATTCACCGCACCAAGGGCCATGACCTCCAAAGCTGCAAGAAGGTCGAGCAGCTTGTCCAGCAGCAGAAGGCTGAGTACGAGCGACGCGACAAGGAGAGGGCCCAAGGAGGTGCTGCAGAATCCGGCAAGAAGCGTGCCGGCCGGGGAGGACGCCGCGGCAAGGCCAAGCAGCGGCAAGGAGATAGACCTCCCCGTGGCCGTGACAATGATGAAGACGACGATGACGACGAAGACATGGATGATGTTGAGACCAGTGAGCAAGAGTTTCAGAAAGCCACATAGGTCTTGTGTGTTGACAGCGGTGCTTCTCTGCATACTTCACACCGCCAACTCAAGCAGTGGGTGCGGGAAGTCAATGCAGCGGAACCACTTGTCGAATCGCGCAAACTTCTGAAATGGTCCAGCACGCCTATCATCTTTGACATTGAGGACCACCCTGATCGCACAACTGCGGTCGGGTGTTTGCCGATGTTGGTTTCACCAACTATCCGCAACCTCAAGGTCACCAAGATGCTAGTTGACGGCGGGGCCGGCTTGAACCTGATCTCCTCCGCTGTACTCCAGAAACTCCAGATCCCCAACAGCGAGCTTGAAGAGACCGGCACATTCCAAGGAATCAACCCGGGAAGAAGCAAGCCGAAGGGGAAAGTCACGCTGCCGGTGACATTTGGCAGCGAGCTCAACTTCAGGACTGAGAGGGTCACATTTGACGTTGCCGATATTCCGTTGCCTTACAATGGGATACTTGTCCGTCCAGCACTCGCCAAGTTCATGGCAGCCTCTCATTATGCATATAACATGCTGAAGATGCCAGGCCCGATAAGCGTCATTTCTGTCCCCGGCGATAAGAAGGATGCTCTTATCTGTGCCGACAAGATATACCGGGAAGCAGCAGCCGCAGCAGAACGCGAGTCACTTGCCGCTGAAGCTCCCGGGGGGAAGAACACCAAGTCTGGCAAGAGTTCTGATGCCCACTCCGGCAAGCGCACCTCTTCGGAGTGCTGCGCTGCCGTCGAGGGCGCACCATCGAGCTCCACCGGAAAGTGTAAGAATACGATGGCAGCTCCACCAGAGACGAAGAAGGTGTCCGCCAAGGAGGACGACACTGGTGGTACCTTCACCATCAGTGCCACTCTCGACCCCAAATAGGAAAGCGCGCTCGTTGCTTTCCTGCGGGCGAATGTCGACGTGTTTGCGTGGCAACTGTCTGACTTCCCCGGCGTTCCCAGGAAAGTGATTGAGCACCACCTTGCCGTTTGTCCTCATGCGCGGCCCGTCAAGCAGAAGGTCAGGAAGCAGGCAGTGGAGCGCCAAGAATTCATAGCAGAAGAAATCAAGAAGCTGGAAGCAGCAGGCCTTGTCAGAGGAGTGCTCCATCCTACGTGGTTGGCCAATCCTGTAGTCGTGCGCAAGGCAAATGGGAAATGGAGACTTTGTCTCGGGTTCTTTGTGTCTCAACGGGGAATTGAAGCCAATCCCGACAAGATCAAGGCCATTGAGCAGATTGAAGCACCCAAGCGCGTCAAGGATGTGCAAAGACTTGCCGGTTGTGTGGCTGCTCTCAGTAGGTTTATCTCTCGGTCTGCTGAGCTCGCCCTGCCATTTTTCAAATTATTGAAAAAGGCAGGTCTGATGAGATGGACTCCGGAAGCGGAGGCTGCGCTGCAAGACTTGAAGAGATACCTGTCCTCCCCTCCAATACTTGTCGCACCTAAGCCGCAAGAGAAGTTGCTGCTGGATATAGCGGCAACCAACCAAGTGGTTAGTGCTGCGTTAGTAGCAGAGAGGGAGGCAGATGATGAGCCTGCAACCATGGCAAGCACATCCAGCGACAAGCAGGGGGCTTCCCCGGCAAGCTCTGGTCCCGACAAAGATGGATCTGCGCAGATGCACGAGGAGATACAGAAGAAAATGGTGCAGCGCCTAGTTTACTTTGTCAGTTCCCTCCTGCAGGGGGCTAGGTCAAGGTACTCTGGCGTGCAAAAATTGCTTTTCAGCCTTCTCATGGCCTCAAGAAAGCTGCGCCATTACTTCCAAGCACACGAGATCACAGTTGTCACTCGCTTTCCGCTGAAGAGGATACTGCAGAATCCAGAAGCGACAGGCAGGATTGTTGAGTGGGCACTGGAATTGTCAAGCTTTGGCCTCAAGTTTGAAAGTACTTCAACTATATAGAGCAGAGCATTGTCAGAATTTATAGTAGAATGGACGCCAACACCAGATGAAGAAATTCCAGAAACGAGCATCCCCGACAAGGAAGTAAACAAAGAGTGGCTGATGTACTTTGATGGTGCCTTTTCGCTGCAAGGCGCCGGCGCTGGCGTGCTGCTTGTCGCACCCACCGGAGAGCACCTCAAGTACGTAGTCCAGATGCACTTTCCCAAGGAGCAAGCAACAAACAATACTGCAGAGTATGAAGGCTTGCTTGCCGGTCTCAGGATCGCGGCAGACCTTGGGATCAAGAAGCTCATCGTCAGGGGTGACTCACAACTTGTCGTCCGCCAAGTAAACAAGAGCTATCAGAGTCCGTTGATGGAAGCTTACGTTGACGAAGTGAGAAAGCTAGAAGAGCACTTTGAGGGCCTGCAGATGGAGCACGTTCCAAGAGCCCAGAACGCCATTGCAGATGGCCTGTCAAAGTGCGCCGCACTTAAGTTACCTGTGGAACCAGGGATCTTTGTGCTCAAGCTGACTCAGCCGTCCGTTACGCCATCAACTGGACAGAGCAAAGAGGAAGTTGATTTCTGGTGACTATTTGCCGGCAGAGCTTCCCGAAGCCGCCGCCAAGAAGGTCCCCAAGATCAACGCCAAAGAGCGCTGAGGAGCAGTCTGCTCCGGCAAGCCCTAGGGTTTGTTCCGTTGAAGCAGAAGCTCCCGACAAGTTTTGCTCCGGCAAGCTTGCCGGGGAACGTCACAGCTCCGGCAGAGCCGCAGGTTCTCGCCGTAGAAGCGGATGTTCCCGCAGCAGGTCCCCAAGATCAACGCCAAGAGCGCTGAGGAGCAGTCTGCTCCGGCAACGCCCTAGGGTTTGTTCCGTTGAAGCAGAAGCTCCCGGCAAGTTTTGCTCCGGCAAGCTTGCCGGGGAACGTCAAGCTCCGGCAGAGCCGCAGGTTCTCGCCGTAGAAGCGGATGTTCCCGCAGGCAGATTTGCCTTTAGTCCTTGTTGTCGAGCCACAAGCTCCAGCATGGGCGCAGCAGATTGTCCGTTTCCTTCAGACAGGAGAACTTCCCGAAGAGCAAGAAGAAGCGGAAAGAGTAGCCCGGCAGTCAAGTATGTACCAGTTTGTCGACAAGACACTGTACAGAAGAAGACTCAACGGTGTGAAATTGAAGTGTATTCACCGGGAAGACGGACAAAAGCTGTTGGCAGAGATACATGGAGGCATATGTGGTCACCACATTGGCGCAAGAGCACTTGTCGGCAAAGCATTCCGGCAAGGTTTCTTCTGGCCAACAGCCCTCCAGGATGCAACTGCACAAGTAACCAAGTGTGAAGCGTGCCAGTTCCATTCCAAGCAGATACACCAACCAGCTCAAGCTCTCCAGACGATCCTTTATCCTGGCCATTTTCGGTCTGGGGGCTCGACATCCTCGGCCCCTTTCCCCGAGCTGTCGGGGGCTTTGAGTACTTGTACGTTGCAATCGACAAGTTCACAAAGTGGCCGGAAGTGGAACCAGTGAGGAAGGTGACAGCACAGTCAGCAGTCAAGTTCTTCAGGTCGATTGTTTGCCGTTTCGGGATCCCTAACAGGATAATCACCGACAACGGTACACAATTTACGAGCCGCACCTTCATGCAGTACGTCCAAGATCTTGGCGCCAAGGTCTGCTTCGCTTCTGTTGCTCACCCGAGAAGCAACGGTCAAGCGGAGAGGGCAAATGCTGAAGTGCTGCGCGGGCTCAAGACCAGAACTTTCGACAGGCTGCACAAGTGCGGAAGAAACTGGATCGAGGAGCTGCCGGTGGTTCTTTGGTCGATCAGGACGACGCCAAATCGAGCCACTGGCCAGACACCTTTCGCTCTAGTCTATGGAGCAGAGGCAGTTATCCCCACGGAACTCGTATACGGGTCACCTCGAGTGCTCGCTTATGATGAGCTTGAGCAAGAGCAGCTGCGGACAAGATGACGCGCTGCTCCTTGAGGAAGATCGTCTTCAGGCTGCTGTGCGAGCTGCTCGCTACCAGCAAGCTTTGCGCCGCTACCATAGCCGCAAAGTTAATGCCAGAAGTCTCGAGGAAGGCGACCTTGTTCTTCGGCGTGTTCAGTCCGCCAAGAATTCCAACAAGTTGACGCCGAAGTGGGAAGGCCCTTACCGGGTGAAACGAGTCACTAGGCCTGGCGCTGTCCGCCTTGAGACCGAAGATGGATTCCGGTGAGCAACTCCTGGAACATTGAGCATCTTCGTAAGTTTTACCCGTAAGGCGCGGTTGTCGGAACCTGTTCCGGCAACCACCTTTTGTACAAGTCTTGCCGCTGTTGCATGTAATCCTTTGTACAAAGCCGGGCGCAGACCCCGTGCATAAGTAAAGCTCATGTGCTCCGCACATTTTGTCGATTTATGCTTTCTATTTTTTGGCATATATGATCTGACACTTTGTGCAGCACCTACTCCACGGTAAGCAATAACGAGCCATAAGGCTCCATATCTCTATTTTCTCTCTTTCTTTTTTCTCAAGGAAAAGAAGGTTCCCTCGCCCACAAGTTTGCCGGGGGGAAGGAGAAGATAATGGTATGGACCAGGCGTCGTCAAGGAAGTTTCGCCTTGCCGGGAAGCAAACAACAGAAAAGCTAAGTTGCCAAAGTTTGAGCAATCAATTTTTTAAATTTTAAGTTATCTCCCTTGAACGACACACTTTGTATGGAAAACCTGTGCGCGGAGGAACCAACTCGTAGCTAGTTGCGCCTTTACTTTGTTTCGAGTCCGCTCAACAACTTAAGCGAGCTGCTAGCGCCCTTACTTTGCTTCGAGTCCGCTCAGCAACTTAAGTGAGCCGCAGCGCCCTTACTTTGTTTCGAGTTCGCTCAGCAACTTAAGTGAGCTGCAACTAGTTGCGACAAGGTTTCTTGCCGGTAGCGGCACCGCCAGCAGGCTGCTGACGTCCCGCACTCAGCGCTCGCGGCCCAGGTGCCTGCACCGGCAAGTTCCCTAAAAGCGTAGGGTAAAAAGACATACAAAGGGGGAGTCAAGTAAAGGGAATAACGTTGCAATCATTGCCCAGAATAAAAGTTATATTACAAAGGATAGCTTGTCGCGGCTCTAATAGATTGTTTTCATAACATGTAAACAGCGACAAGGAAAGAAGAAATGGGCGGCCTAATCTACGCGATCGCCTTCGACCCTCTTGATCCCGCTCACCTTGTCCACAATGGGTGCGACAAGGGCCTTGAGCTCCTCCAGATCAGCCTCCGGCGGCAAGGTCCTGAGGATGTTGGTGAGGCGGAGGCCCGGATTGCGGAAGGCCACCTTCATCAACACTTTCTGAGGGCTCCTGCGCAGATCTTGCGCGATTCGTCGGCCAGCTGCTTGGGGATCCTCTCCCGGAGTCGCTGGAGGGCTGTCGCCACGCCCTTGAAGAACAGGACGAGCTTGGCGCTGGGCTGGAGGTTGTCGTCGGAGGGATACCCAAGATCCTTCCATCCCCAGCTGCGCCAGCTCCTTGTCGATATCTGTGGCGGCGTTCACCAGACTCTCCGTCCAGTGCGTCACAGTCTCCCTGAAGGCGTTCTGGGCGGCGGCAGCGCTCTCCACAGCGCCTTGTCGGCCTTGATTTCCTCCTTCAAGGCCGCCTCCCGCTTCTTGGCGCTGTCCAGAGTCTTGGTCAAAGTGGTTAGCTTCAACTCAAGATCCACGTTGGAGACCTTGGCGGCGCTAAGCTCTCTGCCCTTCTCGGCGAGATCGGCTTCGAGCTGCGCCACCTTCGTCTTCAACTCCTCCTTGGCAGCCTCGGCGGCAGCGGCGGCGTCCTCTGCTTGTTTGAGGGCTCCACTGAGCTTTTCCTCGCGCAAGGGCAAGCTCCTCCTCGTGGGCGTCAAGATTGACCTTCCGCTGCGCCAGCTCGCCCTCTTCCGCGGCTAGCTTCACAGCGACAAGTTGTTGCCGCTCTTCGGCTTCGGCCTTCTCGAGGAGAAAGGCCTTCCGCGCTTCGCCGAGCTGCTCCCGCTCCTCCGCCAGGGATCGGAGGGCTTCCCGATGGAAACCCCCGAGCTCTTCTGCGCGCTTTTCGATGTCAGCTCCCGCCCTCGCGACAAGTGCCTCGCGGGACTCCAGCTTGGCTTGCCGCGCGCGGTAGAGCGACATCAACTTCCGCAGCAGTCGCTCTTCTTCGGGCTCGTTGCTGCTGCTGCTTGGCGCGTCAACCAGCGTCAGCCCCGCGGAGGCAAGCACTTCTCCGTCGAAGATCTCCCCCTCGACCGGCGCTCTGGAGCTTGATGCCCTGGGAAGATTGATGAAGACGTCATCGCCGGCCTTCAAATAGACGCCCGGCTGGGGCTCCTCGGTGCTTGGCGCTGCGGCTTCGGCGGACGGGTCGGCGGTCGGCGTAGCGCCTGGCGCTCCTGCGGCCTCTGGGCCGTCAGTACGATCGCCGGACCCCTCGCCAGTTGCTGCGGCGTCAGCCTTGGCGGCCTCTGCGCCGGCGGCATCTCCAGCACCGGTTGCCTCGTCGGCGGCGACCTCGGTCTCCATCTGCTCCGCAGCGGATGGATCTGACGGCCGGAAAAGGGGAAAGAGTCAAGCAAAATCCAGCAAAAACTCAAGAAGATCAAAAGAAGAAGAACTCGAGAGAAGTTTTGAGGCAAGAGGAGTACCTGCACCAGGCTCTGCAGTCGTGGTCTCCGCTGTCGGGGGGCCGCTTGTGCTGTCCCTCGCCGGGGAACCCTCCCTTGCCGGAGACTTCTCCCTTACCGGGAAAGCATCCCTTGCCAGAGAGTTCTCCTTTGTCGGGGGATTCTCCCTTGGCTCGTGGTGGGGCTGCTCGGCTCCTACACAAGTCGACAAGCAGATATCAGCAAAGACAAGTACCCAAGCGCGCCTCGCAGCAGAAAGTAAATCACACTTACGCTGGGGGCTGCCCTGGAGGAAAGTCGTCGGGTCCGGCAAGGTTGTCTCGGGCGCGCCACCTGCTGTCGCAGTGGGCTCGTCCTCGATGACGATCACCGGGACCTTGGCTCTCTTTGCCGCTCTCTGGGCCAGAGTCCTAAAAAGGAACCAATTCAGAAGAAAAGCAAGTGAGAAACAAGATCAACAGCAAGAATTGAAGAACTACAAGTACAGCAAGAGAAGCTTACTCTTCTTCTTCTTCCTCCTCGTCGGAGCTTAACGCGGAGAAGTCGAAGCCCGGCGCGCGCCCGGCGGGAGGAGGCGGAGGAGAAGCTTCCCTTGGCCGCTTGGCGGGAGCAGTGGCGGCGGTCTGAGACAACCCCGCTCCGGCTGTCGGCGCGGCGTGAGCAGCGGCAGGAACTGAAGCGGTGGTCCGGCTAGACTCTGCTCTAGTTGCCGTCGCAGCATGAGGCGCTCCCGCGGCAACAGTGTTTGCCGCGGTGGAGTGTGTCACGCGGCGCGGAGACTGTTGACCCGCTTGCCGCCCCGCCACGTCACCGACCTTGCAGAGACGCCTTCTTGGTGGGGATGGAGGCTCTGCTCACGGTGGGCTGTCTGAAGACGAGGTGGAAGAGGAGTTGATTTCCAACGAGCCGCTTGTGTCCTTGGCGGGCTCGCTCGGCTCGGCGTCACGCCCGGCAAGCTCCTTCTTGCCGGCAGGCTCCCCTCGCTCGGCACGGCTTGCCGCCTCCGCTGCATCTGCTTCCTCCGTAGTGAACCCAAACTCGCCCGCGGCTGCGGCTGCCGCTGCCTCCTCCAGCCTAGTGGCGATAAGCGCCATCTCCGCATCCGTGGTGTCGCGGGTGAGGCCGTCCCTCTTGTCGGGGCGGATTGCCACTTCCACCAAGTCGTCGAAGAACTGCTGCACGACCTCGTCTGCAGGCTCCTGCCAAGTTGGCACAATCCCGTGCGAGTCGCACTCCGGCATCATTGCACGGAAGCGGTCGAGCGCGGAATTGTTGCACAACGGCACGACGCCCCCCGGCAACCTAAACACCTCGGGATGTTGGGGGTCATACTTGAACAGTTCCTGCAGCATCACGTTGAGCTACAGGACTGTGAAGTTGTAGTTGAGGCCCGGCCGCAGCCTCATGATATCTGCCACGTTCTTGAACTCCCAAGTGGGCCTCCCCCGTTCCTGCAGGGGGGCGATGCGGCGGCGAAGGAAGTCTGCGCCAACAGCGCCAACAGTAAGTCCGGCAAGCCTGAGACGCAGGATCCTGGTGACGGCAATCTTCAGCCTGTCGTCCTCCGGGGCCACGTCACTCCAATCGCTGCCGCGGGCTACTGGGGTTCGGTGCCGGGTGGTGAATGGCTGCGGGCTCTCCTCGTCAATCCAGCACCAATCAGCTCTCCACTCCTCCCACTTGCCACGGAATTCTCCCTCCAGATACGTTTCCTTCTTGCCGGACCTTGAAACCCAGGCGATTCCGCCAGATAGAGGCTCTCCTCTCTCCACTCGGGGTATGAAGAAGTGGCGGAAGAGGGCTACGTTGGGAAGGACTCCGACAAAGTTTTCGCAGAGGTGTGCGAAAACTGCCATTGTCAGGACGGCATTGGGGGTGAAGTCAAGCAGGTGGAATCCATAGGTATTCATGATATCGCAGAAGAAATTAGAGAAAGGCGGGCAGAGCCCGCAGTAGAAGAACAGAGCAAAAAAGGGGTATCCATCCGGAGCCTCCTTCCAAGCGGCGGCGGGGAGTACCTTTGTGCGCGGATGCGCGCGCGTCTCCACCGACCAGAACAGGTAATAGTTCTCCCTCAACTCCTTCGCGCCAAGCTTGGGGGGAAGACGGACCGCTCCTTCCGCAGCGCTGCGAGCCGCTACGCCTCGGTCGACTTCACGGCTTTCCCCTTGTCGGCTTTCGGAGCCATGGCGGAAACAGTGGAGGAGGTCGGCGGCGTTGGTGGTGCCGGTGGCGATGTGGGGGCGGAGCGCTGCTCTCTCTCTCTCAGTTTTGGGAAGGCGAGAGGGCGGCGGAGATTTCTGAGATTGGAACGGCAACGGGCAAGTGGGCGAACTGCCCCTGTTTCCCCTGCTTATAAAGGGGGAGGGGGCGGACGTTCCGCATTTCCGAATAAAGAAACCCCCACGATCCCTCCCACGATGCCGCATTCGACGCGTGCCGTTCGGGGAGGGCGTGGTGGGTACGGAGTGGGATACGGCGTAACCTAGGCCGCGCGTGCCCGTTCCCTGTTTTGGGCCTGGCCCAACAGCGCTCGGTACCGTGTATGGCCCAGGCCCGGGGGCTCCTGTCGGTGTACTAGAGTAGGGGTACCCTAGTATCCCGAACTTGTGCACGGGCAGTCGCAGCGTCCCGCGGCAAGGCTTACCGGGTGACCGCCAAGGTCCTCCGTGGTTCCTTTGGAGCCATTCAAGAACAAAGTGTCCAAGCCAAGAAGACAAGACCCCCGCAAGAGGAGCTTGCCAGGAAGGCTGACAAAGGCACTCCAAGACCCCGGCAAGAGGAGCTTGCCGGGAAGGCCAACTGAGGCATCTCAAGGAACTTGCCGCGGGGCACCACGCGTCCCGGCAAGGCCCGGTGAGCGACAAGCTCCCGGGCGCGACAAGACAACGACAGCGGCAAGGCGCTTGCCACGGCAAGCCACCTCCCTGGGCCCGCGCTCCAGCACATCCACCAACGTGTCGCTCTGGGGCCCTTCCAGGCGTACGTGGCGAGAGGCTGTGCAGCCAGCGGCGTGCGGTGGCAAGCGGCGCTGACAAGATCGCCATCGTGGCGAACGGTGGCATCCCTGGTGGTCCCTTTTCGCACTGTTTAAGCGACACAGACGGGCATTTAAGGCCCTTGTCCCCTGCCGTCGGGGTTAGGTATGATACACTGTAGTAGGTAGCTGTGCCTACCACAGCACCTTTCCATTTTTACCCTTTACCTCCGTTGCCACCTGTCAGTGACCCCTTGCGCATATAAAAGGAGGCCCGTGTGCAACATAGAGGGGGGTTCGAACACTCACGCTCGGTCTTGCTAGCTGCTGGTGTGTACTATAGCACTCCGCTCTCCCGAGCAAGAAATCAATACAAACCACAAAGCAGGAGTAGGGTTTTACGCAGCCGAACCTGGGTAAATCGCTCGCGTGCATCGCCTCGATTTGCTCTTTGCACGACCTCCGCCCCCGCCGAACCGAAAGGGACCCAGTCCACCGGTCCCATAGGTGCCCGTGGATCAGTACCCCGGCAGGTTGACTTTCAGTCAGCCGATGCTACTTTAATGACTTTCATAGGAAATGTCTGACGACGATAGGATCCCTGAGTGTGACTACTGTGGCGACGACTGGGGTCTGTGCGACAGGCCTCACCTGTAAGGTCGGTGCTTCACTATTTAGCTCGACGAGACCTTCGATGTTTGTACGGTACGCTACGACGACAAGTCCTTTTTGTAATTAAGCATGACTTCTGCTTCTTGAACGTGTAATTTCCATTTTTTACAATTCGACTAGTGTATTCCCTGTCATGCAAGACGTTATGTCTCGTAGAAGCTAGATTTCGAAGATCATAAGTATAAGGAGACAAAGAGAGTTCACCTTAGGACCCAACATGGTTACGCTTTTGCCATAAAGCTATACAATGCGGTAATCTACTCCCATTTTGGTTGCTTGAATTGGATAGCACTATGCAAGCCGTGTGGTTTTCAGGAGCGTATGCATGTCACCTTCGATCTTGGTCCTAAAGATGACATCGAAGATAATATTGACATTTGATACGCTTCCAGTTCTACCTCTGTGTGAGTTTCTCAAACATATTTATTAAGTAATTTATATTTTTTATTCAAAAATAGTTGATAGTTATTTCCATTCTTCAAGACATGCACGGAACGTACTAGACAAAACCTACTATACTTATGGGTATGAACTAAACTGCGAGGCGATAAATCATTTTTGTTTCATGGATTAATGATGTTGAGACTTTTAAGACGATTCATCATATTCCTCCAAGTTATGGCCCATTCATGCCACTAGTCCATGTGTTGAACTATGGTAACATCCATCGAGATATCATGGTACGATTTTTCCTATTATGTCACCTGTGCATCTTTTGCATACATTCTTCTTAAGCTAAACTACAGTTTTCTATGTATGCAAAAAATGCGGGATTGAATTTTGTTTCTAGAAATCTTTGAGATTTCACCGCGGGTGGTACTTTTATGGAAATTACATTGGGCGCAGCTACTAAATTGCTTGATAATATTATGGCAAATTGATGTCTACTACACAACTTGTTCTTGTAGACTCGTGTTGGGCTTCCAAGCGCAGAGTTCTTTTAGGATAGTAGCAATTTTCCCTCAAGTGGATGACCTAAGATTTATCAATCCATGGGAGGCGTAGGATGAAGATGGTCTCTCTCAAACAACCCTGCAACCAAATAATAAAAAGTCTCTTGTGTCCCCAACACACCAAATACAATGGTAAATTGTATAGGTGCACTAGTTCAGCGAAGAGATGGTGATACAAGTGTAGTAATGATAGTAGATATTTATTTTTGTAATAGGAAAAATAAAAAAAAGCAAGGTAGCAAGTGACAAAATTGAGCACAAACGATATTACAATGCTTGAAAATGAGGCCTAGATTCCGTACTTTCGCTAGTGCAATCTCTCAACAATGCTAATATAATTGGATCATATAACCATCCCTCAACGTGCAATGAAGAATCACTCCAAAGTTCTTATCTAGCGGAGAATATAAGACGAAATTGTTTGTAGGGTACCAAACCACTTCAAAGTCATCCTTTCAGAACAATCTATCCAACAGTTCGTACTAAAACAACACCAAGTTATCCTTTACGATCGATCTATCTAAGAGTTCATACTGAAATAACACCAAATGATACACATCAACCAACTCTAATGTCATCTAGATACTCCAATGTCACCGCGAGTATCCATGAGTTGATTATACGACATGCATCAAACAATTCCAGATTCACAATACTCAATCCAACACAAAGAACCTCAAAGAGTGCCCCAAGATTTCTACCGGAGAAACAAAGACGAGAACGTGCATCAACCCCTATGCATAGATTACCCCAATGTCACCTCAGGAATCCGCGAGTTGATTTCCAAAACACATATCAAGTGAATCAATATGATACCCCATTGTCACCACGGGTATTCATATCAAGACATACATCAAGTGTTCTCAAATCCATAAAAGTACTCAATCCGATAATAACGAAATCTCAAAGGCAAAACTTAATTCATCACAACAAGATAGAGAAGGGAAAACACCATATGATCCATCTATACTAACAAAGCTCGCGATACATCAAGATCGTGCCAAATCAAGAACATGAGAGAGAGAGAGAAACACATAGCTACTGTTACAAACTCTCAGCCCTGAGGGTGGACAACTCCCTCCTCATCATGGTGGCCTCCAGGATGATGAAGATGACCACCATTGATGATTTTCCCCTCCAGCAGGGTGCCGGAACGGAGTCTAGATTGGTTTTTCGTGGCTATAGAGGCTTGCGACGATGAAACTTCTGATCTAGGGTTATTTCTAGGAGTTTATATATTTATGGATTTTTTGGCGATAGTCTCATGCTAAGATGGGACTCGAGGTGACCACAACCCACCACCACACGAGCAAGGCCCCTGGCACGCCGTGGTGGGTTGTCCTCACCTGCTTCACCTTTTGGTCCTCCCATGAAGCTTCTAGTGCCTCTTTTGTTCCAAAAAATCATCAAAAAGTTTCTTTGCATTTGCAGAACTTTTATTTCTGCAAAAGAACACAACACCACGGTAGTTGTGCTGAAAAAAATGTCAGTCCGGGTTAGTTCCATTCAAATCATACCAAAACCATATAGAGACGTTGGAGACGTATCACAAATTATTCACAATGGCATGCTGAAAGAGCTCCTACTATTAGAAAAGTGAATTCTATTGAAGAAATTAGTACTTTGAGTGATAAAGTTGATCCTCTTATGAAATTTGTTGCTTGTAAAAATGCTCCAATTGATCCTAATGATGTGCCTCTATCCACTTTGATTGAGCAAAACAATGATCCTGTAGATGTGAATTTTATCTCGCGATACAATTTTAATAATAATGCTTATAGCGGTAATTTTAATCCTAGGCCATTTCCTAGAAATTCCTCTAATAATTATGGAAATTCCTATGGTAATAATAATAATAATAGGATGCCCTCGGATCTTGAAAGTAATATTAAATAACTTATCAATGCTCAAAAAGTTTTCAAAACTACGATAGAAGAAAAATTGAGTAAACTTGATGATATGTCTAGGAGCATCGATAGAATTATTCATGATGTGAAAAATCTTAAGACTATTTTTCCACCCAAGGTTGATATTAATGAATCAATTAAAGATTTATAGGTCTCTATGGATGGAAGTAAGAAAAGAACCGCTATGCTTAGAGCTAAGAAAGAATTTTTAGAAAAAACGTCTCCTGCCGATTTCTTTCGTAGTAATGATGAAGAGATTAAAATGATTGGCATTTCTTCTATTGATTGCTTGTTTAGTAATCTTAAAATTAATGATACACGGGTGCATAGACATGTTATACAAACGGTTTTTACCCCCTTTCCATGACGGAATTTTAAACCGCCGCCTAGTCAGCGTGTGCGATCACTACTAGGGAAAAGCCTAGCAGCAGCGCGGGTTTTAGGCCTATGAGTAGTGCGGGTGGGAGCGCTAGTGGTATGGTGCTACAGCTAAAGGTTAGTAGTAGTGCTTTATTTACTTAGTAGTAGTGCTTTCCCCAAGCAGCGCTACTGGTAATTAATAGTAGCGCTTCTACCAACCCGCGCTACTACTATTGTTCTGTATTTTATTTCTTTTTTATTTCATGTTGTATTCATACACCTTTATACAAGTTTTCATACAGCAGCAATTTAGAGATCGTTTTTACATCATAATGAGTTATTACATCACGGGGTGAAAGAACCGTAGACAAGTTTCAAGTGGATGTCCATCCACTTGAAACTAATCTGCGGTTCTTTCACCCAATGATATAATAAATATCATCATCATCATCATCATCATCATCATTATCATCATCATATCATTAACAACTTATCATAATAATACATCATTGTCATATAACACCTCCTCATGATCATCGTTTTCATCAATGAGACATCATATAGCAAGTTGGTCACTAGTCATAATCACAACTACTCCTCATCATCAACTCTAACACATTCTACCAGATAATAAACATTATACCTCATAGGACCTACTACATTCTATTAAGACCTACTATATTCTCTTAGGTAAAATAGCATAAAAAAGATAGCCCCTAACTCTCCATTATGGAGAATGGAGATTATCCTGTCTCTAACTCTTGCCTTTAGCACAATGTAGCTTCCAAGTACCTCCTTACGACTGTCCATACATTTTTTCCATTCTTTGTTTTTCATGTCTTCACTGGTTTTAGAAATACGATATGGACAGGTGAGATTCGTAGGATGACCTGGCCGTATGTTCAAAACATCAAGGTGACCATTCTGATACATTAGTTCAGGCACACAATCCTTCGGGATTTTCTGTTGAAAAACATAGTAATAACTTCATAGTTAGCAATGTAGTTCAGTTTTAGAAGTATGCAAATGTAACATCCCAAATTTTCAATTTGGAATGTTATACATTAGATCATCATGCATATCATATTTTATTTTGCATTTTGGTTGACCCTAGAAATTCTATGCAACTCAATGACCCACGGTGAGA
Organism: Triticum urartu; assembly: GCF_003073215.2. NCBI lineage: Eukaryota > Viridiplantae > Streptophyta > Magnoliopsida > Poales > Poaceae > Triticum > Triticum urartu. The sequence goes on along the minus strand of NC_053024.1, from coordinate 572,040,329 downwards.
GTTGGGGATTTCCTTATTTTCATATTTGAGTTTTCTCAAATTTTGGGAATAGGATCATTTGATTTTATTTATCATCAATTATTTCTATTACAAAAATATGAGAGAGGGAATAAAACGACTTTCCCAAAATAAAGAAATATTGAGGATTTAATAATAAAATCAAATAAGTTTTTATTTCGGAGTTTTTCGGTGTTTTATTTGAATTTAGGAAAAATGTGCATTTTTCAAAATTGCATTTAGGTCCCAAATAAATGTTCACCTTGTGAGGCTTGATTTTAGAAGCCCGTGAAAATTTATTTCGGAATTTTTGGAGTCCGTTTAGTATTTCTTTTTATTTTTCTTCCAAGCGGAATGATTTAAAAAAACGAACCGACCTAACGGGCCGTGTCCGACTAGGACTCTGGCCCAACTAGGCAATATAAGCCGGCCCAGCCCCCCGGGAGAAACCCTAGCCGCCAGCCCCGCCTGCCCTCGAGCCCCGCGCCGCCACGCGCCGCCGCCGCCGTCGCTGCCCGCCGCCGCCGCTTCCGCCGCCGCCGAGGTTCGCCGGCGCCTCGACTTCCGTGCCAACGTTTAAAAAAAAATTAGATCGGTTTTCGTCAGTTTTTTTAGTTTCGGTTTTTTAAATAGATCAGTTTTTTCGGTTTATTTAAATAGCGAGCGTTCGTCCGTTCGTTCGTTCTAGCGAGCGTTCGTCGTTTTTCTTTTTCTCGGATTAAATCCGCGATTTTTCTGATCGCGATTCCTGATCCGATTTTTGTTTTAGTATAACTTTTCGCTCGTTTATCAGAATCAGGCGATTCAAGCGCCTAGAGATTCGTCTCAAAACCCTCTATCCGTTTAATCAACCTAAACAAGATTTTGCTACTGTAAAATTTGCCCTAGATCCAGATTACTAGAACGAAGTTGTTTTCTTTTGCCGTTTGACTTCCGTTGTTTCGTTTGATTTGATTCTTTTTGCCAACCGGAGTTCTTAAGTTGAACCTTCTGGTTAGATCTCTTATTTGAGTTTTACCTATGCATTAGGTGAGTACTTATTGTATGCTTGTTGTTTGTTTGCGATAGAGTACCCGGAGTGCGCCGCTTGTTACTTCGAATCGCTAGGTTTCACGGATCATCAGCAAGGCAAGTAACACTTTGATCATACCTTTTCTACTACCCAGTTTTATTGCATTAGATCAATCCTCACACATTGCATGATTAGGATCTAATTAAATTGTGGGATGGGAAGTAGATGAGGTAGTACCTATTACCTTTTATTATCAAACCTTTGGGAGTTACTTCTGCGTTTGCTTATTATGCCATGCTATGCTAGTAGACATGGATTGGGTGAGTGATATCCATGACAGATGTGAGATCGTTAATTAATGGTTTATCTAAGGTGGCAACTTAAACACACATCTGGGTGGATTGAGGCACCTGGGTATTCCAGGACTTGCCAGTTTTCTTTTGGACCGCCACCCAGGCTCAAAGGGATCATGAGACTATTCATGCTAGAAACTTCCGCGTGCAGCCACAAGCTATTATGGGGTCTAGCATAGTTGACTAAGTTGTGCGAACTCTTACAGTGGTAGACTAGCAGATGTAGGGGATGTAGGTGGTACGGTCTACCTGATCGTAAGGTGCTAGCGCTTCTGAAAGACTATGTCTCGGTCATCCGTCTTCTCAAACACCTTGTAGTGCGAGAAACCAAACGGAGGCGATCGAGTCTTGTGGGAAAAAGTGCGCAAACCTCTGCAGAGTGTAATAAACTAATCATGGTTAGCCGTGTCCCCGGTTATGGACATCTTGAGTATCTAGTACTTGGATTATCATGTGAATCTCAACATGTTACTTTAAATTAATTTTGTTGGGTTATGTTTAATGATGATGCTTAATTGGGATTGAGAATGTTGTCAACCATTCTCAATGTTTAACAACTACCATGATAGTAAAATAATATTATTCCTTTGAAGTAGGGAAAAATTGGCTTTACGCAAAACTGTAACCATAGAGCTTTCCACCAGCCAAATATGCATATAGTATAGCTGTTGCATTCCATTACTCTCTATGTATTACATTGCCAGCATATTCCATGTGCTGACCCGTTTCGGGCTGCAACGTTAATGTTGCAGACTTTTCAGACGATGATTAAGGAGTTTTTAGGTCGTGGTTCTATACTCAGTGATGCCCTTGGAGTTGATGGACTCACTTATTGTGACGCCCCCGATTTAATCGTACACTAATCATACACACAAACGTGTACGATCAAGATCAAGGACTCACGGGAAGATATCACAACACAACTCTACAAATAAAATAAGTCATACAAGCATCACATTACAAGCCAAGGGCCTCGAGGGCTCGAATACAAGAGCTCGATCATAGACGAGTCAGCGGAAGCAACAATATCTGAGTACAGACATAAGTTAAACAAGTTTTCCTTAAGAAGGCTAGCACAAACTGGGATACAGATCGAAAGAGGCGCAGGCCTCCTGCCTGGGATCCTCCTAACTGCTCCTGGTCGTCGTCAGCGGGCATCACGTAGTAGTAGGTACCTCCGGTGTAGTAGGAGTCGTCATCGACGGTGGCGTCTGGCTCCTGGGCTCCAACATCTGGTTGCGACAACCAGGTAGAAGGGATAGGGGGAAAAGAGGGAGAAAGCAACCGTGAGTACTCATCCAAAGTACTCGCAAGCAAGAAGCTACACTACATATGTATGCATTGGTATCAACTGGAATAAGGCTATCATATGTGGACTGAACTGCAGAATGCCGGAATAAGACGGGGATAGCTGGTCCTTTCGAAGACTACGCTTCTGGCAGCCTCCGTCTTGCGGCATGTAAAAGAGAGTAGACTGAAGACCTCCAAGTAGCATCGCATAGCATAATCCTAACCGATGATCCTCCCCTCGTCGCCCTGTGAGAGAGTGATCACCGGTCGTATCTGGCACTTGGAAGGGTGTGTTTTATTAAGTTTCCGGTTCTAGTTATCATAAGGTCAAGGTACAACTCCAAGTCGTCCTGTTACCGAAGATCACGGCTATTCGAATAGATTAACTTCCCTGCAGGGATGCACCACATACCCCAACACGCTCGATCCCATTTGGCCGGACACACTTTCCTGGGTCATGCCCGGCCTCGGAAGATCAACACGTCGTAGCCCCACCTAGACCAACAGAGAGGTCAGCACGCCGGTCTAAACCTAAGCGCCCAGGGGTCTGGGCCCATCGCCCTTAGCACACCTGCACGTTGCGAACGCGGCCGAAAGAAGACCTAGCCTAGTGGCCTTCCAGTCCAATCCGGCGCGCGCCACTCAGTCGCTGACGTCACGAAGGCTTCGGCTGATACCACGACGCCGGGATACCCATAACTACCCCCGCGTAGATGGTTAGTGCGTATAGACCAAATGGCCAGACTCCGATCAAATACCCAGATCTCGTTAAGCGTATTAAGTATCCGCGAACGCCGACCAGGGCCAGGCCCACCTCTCTCCTAGGTGGTCGGAACCTGCCCTGTCGCTCCGCCTCAAAGATCCACTCGCGGGTGCTCCTCAAGCCGACCCGTCTTTAGTCACCAAATGTATCATGTATAAAGTATATAGTATATACCCGTGATCACCTCCCGAGTGATCACGGCCCGATAGTATAGCACAGCAGACGGACAAGAATGTAGGGCCACAGATGGAAATACTAGCATCCTATACTAAGCATTAGGATTGCAGGTAAAGGTAACAACAGTAGTAGCAAGGACAGGCTATGCATCAGTATAGGATTAACGGGAAGCAGTAACATGCTACACTACTCTAATGCAAGCAGTATAGAGAAGAGTAGGCGATATCTGGTGATCAAAGGGGGGCTTGCCTGGTTGCTCTGGCAAGAGAGAGGGGTCGTCAACTCCGTAGTCGTAGTGGGTAGCAGCGGCGTCGGTGTCGATGTCTAGCGGAAGAAGAGGGGGGAAGAAACAATAAATATAATGCAAACAGATGCATAACGATGCATGACAAGGCAAGTAACGGTGCTAGGGGTGCCCTAACGCGGTATTAGGTGATACCGGTGAAGGGGGATAACATCCGGGAAAGTATCCCCGGTGTTTCGCGTTTTCGGACAGATGAACCGGAGGTGAAATGTTGCAGGTTCACTATGCTAGGGACACGTGGCGAACGAACGGGCTGCGTGTCCGAATTCGTCTCGTCGTTCTAAGCAACTTTCATGTACAAAGTTTTTCCATCCGAACTACGGTTTATTTTATATTAATTTTAAAAGATTTAAATCATTTTTAGGATTTATTTATTTAATTTAATCAACATTATCCAGAATAGTGTCTGCTGACGTCATCATGACGTCAGTAGTTGACTTGGTCAACCTGACAGGTGGGTCCCGATCGTCATACTCTGTTTTAATTAACTAACAGTTAATTAGGTTAATTAGTGATTAGGTTAATCTAATTAAGATTAATTAAATTAATTTAATTAATCCTTTAATTAATTACTTAATTAATTTAATAATAATTATTTATCTAATTATTTTTATTATTATTCTTTTTTTATTCTTTTTTTATTAAAACATCCTGGGCATGGGGGCCCACTGTCATAGGTCCATGGCCTCAACGGGCGCTGCCCTAGCGGGTGCGGGCAACGGGTTATGGGTGCGCCCCGTTCGGGCGCACGCCCAGGGGTACGCGGGTGTGGGCGCTGGCGGCCACGGCGGGGCACGGCGCCGGCCAGGGATGGGCGCAGCCCGGCTGGCCCTGGACGCCGGCTGGGACGGAGGAGGTCGCCGACCAGGGCAGGGGTCGCGGCTAGCGGGGCCTGGCAGCGGCGCGCGGGCCTGTAGGCGTCAACGAAGGCGGGCCCGGCGGCGGGGAAGCAGGCCATAGGCGAGCGGGCGACGAGCGGCTGTGGCGTGAGGCAAGGCGGGGCGATGGCGCGGGCGCAGGCTGCGGCAGGGCTGAAGCAGCGAACGGCACGGGCGGCGGCGCATCGACGGGGAGCAGAGGCGGCAAGCGCGAGGCGCGGATGGCGCGACGCGCGCGCAGTGAGGCACCAGCGGGCGAGCGGCAGTGGCTGTGGGAGGCCAGCGGCGCGGCCGGCCGATGCGTGTGTGGCGAAGCAGGGAAGAGGAGAAGGAGCGGTGCTCACGGCGAGGTCGTAGGGCCAGTGGCAACGGGGGGACGAGGAGGAGGTCGAGGTCGCGTCCGGCGAACGGCGGCGAGATGCTGTAGGGCGGAGGCGCGGTCCTCGGGCGCGGGCTCGCCGGCGAGGTGGGGCTCCAGCGCGGCAAGGGATCGGGCGCAGGGTGCTCGGTGTCGCTGGAGAACGAGAGGGAGTGGGGGTCTCGATCGGGAGGAGTGGGGGGGTTCGTGCGGGAGGTCCTTAATTAATTAATTATATTATTATTATCTATTTATTTATTTTTATTTATTTTACATATTATTTTTAATTCCTGCATTTTTTTTAACAAAACGTTCTGGGCTGGGGCCCCCATGTCAGTGGGGCCAAAGGCCTTATCGGTTCGGTTCTAACGGGCCGTCATGTGCAGGGGGGTGCGGGCGCAACCCGTAGCCCGATTAGGCGCCTGCACAGGCTAGTGGAGGCGCCAGGCACGGGTGGCCATGGCCACGGCGAGGCCACGGGCGGAGCGGTGCCGTGGTGAAGCGGCGGCCACCGGAGGAGGGCGCCGGGGCCGTGGAGAGGTGCGGCCGGACCGAACGGCGACCGGCCTTGGTCAGCCACCACGGGCAGGGAAGAGGGGAGGCGGGCGTTAGCCGCGGTGACCGGGGGGGGATGACTGGGGCGGTACAGGGGGCCGCGGCGAGGGCGCGCGCGCGAGTGCGCGCGGCCAAGCAGGGGAGTGAGGGCGGCGGTTGCGGTGAGCGCACGGAGAGCGCGGGGTTGCGGGCGTTCGGGCGCGACGAGTGGGATGGCGAGGCGTGCACGGGGCGCACGCGCGCGGTGGCCGCGGCGACGAGCGCCGGGCGCGCGCGGTGGCGCGTCGAGCAGGGGAGGCCGGTGCGGGTGGCGACGGGGAGACGTGCAGAGCGGGCGCAAAGAGGAAGAGGAGGCCGTGGCCTCACCGGCGTTGCAGAGACGAGGGTCGGCGAGGCTCGGTGGAGCCTTTGGGGAGGAGGACGGAGACGACGGAAACGTAGAGGGGGAGGTCCGGCGCGGAGGAGGCCGGGGTGGGATCCCCTCGATCCCGATCAAGAGGAGGCAGAGGGACCGGCGAGGAGGGCGGCGAGGTTTGTTCCGACGAGGGGGGGCTCCTGGCGTGGAATCCGGGCGGCGGCGGCGAACGCCCCCGATCCGATCTGGATCGGGGAGGGGGCAGGGGGGAGTGGAGCGAGTGGGGGGGGGAGTGGGGCGACTGGGGGCGACGGGGTGGGGTTAGGGTTTCGGGGGTGGGGTTATGGGGGGAGTGGGGGCCGGTCTGGGCCAGTGGGCTGGTCCAGTTGGGCCACGGCCCAGGGAGAGGGTTCTTTCATCTTCTTTTTTTGTTAGTTTCTTTCTTTTATTTATTTTCCTTTTCTGTCTTTATTTATTTTAAAATACTTAGGCAGTTTATAAAATTGTGTTTATTACACCATATTGACCTATGTAAAATATGGCATCTCCCGAACACTTTTGTTTTAAATTTTGAAAAACTTTTATTGTTTGCTTTGATTTTGAAATTTGAATTCGAATGGGATTGAATCATCGCGAGGTTTACAACAGTAAGAGTGGTGACGAGGCATCATTAGCAGAGGTTACTGTAGCTTGATTGCCCGGGCGTCACAATTCTCCTCCACTACAAGAAATCTCGTCCCGAGATTTAGGAGGTAGATGGAAACAACATGGGGTATTCATCACGCAGGCGATCCTCGCGTTCCCAAGTGGCTTCGTCTTCAGAGTGATTCGACCACTGGACTTTGAGGAATTTGATCGCCTTCTAACGTGTGCGGCGTTCAGCTTGGTCAAGAATGCGGACCGGATGCTCTTTATAAGAGAGGTCCTGTTGCAATTCGAGCACTTCATGATCCACCGCTCGGATTGGATCCTTGAAGCAACGGCGGAGTTGTGACACATGGAACGCATCGTGAACCTGAGAAAGGTTCAGCGGAAGCTCCAGTTGATATGCCACCTTTCCACGCCTTTCGAGAATAGTGAAGGGACCGATATAGCGAGGAGCTAGCTTGCCCTTGATCCCGAAGCGGTGACCACCCTTCATTGGGGTAACTCGAAGATAAGCCTTTTCGCCAGGTTGATAGACCATGTCTTGGTGGTGACGGTCATACTGACTTTTCTGACGTGACTGAGCAGTCTTGAGATTCTCGCGAATAATGCGAACTTGTTCTTTGGCCTGTTGGATAATATCCGGACCGAAGAGTGGGCGTTCCCCAGTTTCTGACCAGTTCAGAGGGGTTCGACACTTTTGTCCATAAAGCACTTCGAAGGGGGACATCTTCAGACTAGCTTGATAGCTATTATTATAAGAGAACTCGGCATATGGAAGAGATTCCTCCCATTTCTTGCCGAATGAGATTACACAAGCTCGAAGCATGTCTTCGAGAACTTGGTTGACACGTTCAACTTGCCCTTGTGACTGCGGATGAAACGCAGTACTGAAAGATAAGTGAGTCCCCATAGCTTCTTGGAAACTTGCCCAGAATCTTGAAGTGAATAAGCTGCCACGGTCCGAACTGATAACCAGTGGAATACCGTGAAGTGAAACAATTCTGGACATGTAGAGAGTAGCAAGCTGACTAGCAGTGATTGTCTCTTTGACCGCCAGAAAATGGGCAACTTTGGAAAGCTGGTCAATGACGACAAGAATAGCATCATTACCTTTCTGTGATTTGGGAAATCCAGTGACGAAGTCCATTTCAACATGGTCCCATTTCCATTCAGGAATAGAGATAGGTTGTAGGGTTCCAGCAGGCCTTTGATGCTCTGCTTTGATTCGGCGACAAACATCACACTCAGCAACATAACGAGCAATGTCCTGCTTCATATTAGACCACCAGAATCTTTGACGAATATCCTGGTACATCTTCGTACTACTAGGATGGATGGACAGAGGCGTATCATGGGCTTCTTGCATAACCCTTTTAGTCTTATCCAGGTTTTTCTTCGAACATGGTACTACTAGGCGGCCTTTGAAATACAAGGCGCCATCGTCGGCGATAGTGAAGAATGAGGGCTTTCCTTCTGCTAGATGGCGTTTAATCTTATGGACTTCAGAGTCATAACCTTGTATAGTCTTTATACCAGCTACGAGATCTGGTACAACAGTCAGGGTATTTAGAGAACCCTTAGTAATAACAAGAAGATTCATCTTGCGGAATTCCGGGGGAGGGGGAGCGAGTGCTCCAGGAGGAACAATATGGAGGTTCAGCTTTCTAAATTCTTCGACAAGCGAGGGCTGAACTTTATGAACCTGGAGGTGGTTGCAGTAAGACTTGCGGCTCAAGGCATCAGCCATTACATTAGCCTTGCCGAGGGTGTAGGATATACCCACGTCAAAGTCTGCAACAGTCTCCATCCATCTCTGCTGACGGAGGTTCAGATATGGCTGAGTAAACAGATACTTCAGACTTTGATGGTCAGTGAAGATCTCACAACGATTACCGAGAAGGTAATGTCGCCACTGCTTCAGTGCATGAATGACAGCAGCCAGCTCAAGGTCGTGAACTGGGTAGTTTTCTTCATGAGGGCGCAGTTGACGAGAGGCATAAGCAATCACTCTGCGCTCCTGCATTAGGACACAGCCTAATCCTTGGCGGGAAGCGTCGCAGTAAATGACGAAGTCCTTCTTAGTATCAGGTGGTGCAAGCACGGGTGCAGAAGTCAACTTGTCTTTGAGCGCCTGGAAACTTTCCTGACACTTGTCTGTCCAGTCAAACTTGACACCCTTATGCAACAGATTAGTCAGGGGCCTGGAAATCTTGGAGAAGTTCTCGACGAATCGACGGCAATAGCTGGCGAGACCGAGGAAACTTCGGACTTGCTTCACATTCTTCGGAGGAGTCCAATCGAGAATAGCCTGAACTCATTCAGGGTTGACGGCAATACCATCTTTGGAGATGACATGCCCAAGATAGGTTACTTCGGGGAGCCAGAATTCACACTTGGAATACTTAGCATACAGCTGATGCTCCCGAAGTTTTTCCAGCACAAGACAAAGATGTTCAGCATGTTCTTCCTCGTTCTTGGAAAATACAAGGATATCGTCCAGATAAACCACGACGAACTTGTCGAGGTAATCCATGAATATATAATTCATCAGACGAGAGAAGGTGGCTGGAGCATTCGTTAAGCCGAATGACATGATGGTGTACTCGTATGATCCATACCGAGTTACGAAGGCGGTTTTTGGGATGTCCTCTTCACGAACACGGATCTGGTGGTAACCCAACCTCAAGTCGAGTTTGGAGAACACTGATGAGCCAGCCAGTTGATCATAAAGATCATTGATCCGAGGAAGAGGATATTTATTCTGAATGGTAGCTTGGTTTATAGGACGGTAGTCTTGGACTAATCGGTTTGTCCCATCCTTCTTCTTAACAAAGAGAGAAGGTGCTCCCCAAGGAGAGCAACTTGGGCGAATGAAACCTTTGACAAGAGATTTGTCGATTTCCTCCTTAAGCTCAATGAGTTCATGCGGCGGCATCTTGTAGGGTCGTTTAGCTATAGGGGTAGTGCCGGGTTTCAAGTCGATGATGAATTCGACAGCTCTAGCAGGAGGAATCCCTGGAAGTTCTTCTGGGAAGACGTCTTGGAATTCCCGAACGACGGGAATGTTTTCAATGCCCTCGAGTGGTGCAGCGTTCAACGCGTTCAAGGCATAAAGTCGTGCCTCGGCGTTCTGAACTAGATGAGCTTGGTAAGCTATTATTTCGTCAGAAGGGTGTAGCAGATGGACGACCTTAGTGGCGCAAACTATAGAAGCAGTATGCGCTTTCAACCAATCCATTCCCAGAATGAGGTCGATGCTACAAGACTTTAGTACGATGGGGGAGGCAAGGAATTCCAGTCCTTCAATTTCAATGGGAACGTTGTGACTAACCATAGAGGTTTGACACTGGCCCGCAGGGGTGTGTACCACAATCGCAGTGTTCATCTCTTCGTATTTGATGCCATGCATGAATGCAAACTCAGCTGATATGAAAGAATGTGATGCTCCTGTATCAAATAAAACAGATGCTGGTACTGAATTTACGAGGAGTGTACCCATCACGGTAGCAGGCTGGTCTAGAACTTCATTGAGATCAACATGGTTGGCATGAACACGACCATAAGACTTGGCACTGTTGTTGCGAGGCTGGTTGCTTCCACGGCCAGTTGCTGGAAGGGCCAGTTGATTCTGTTTCTGGTTGCATTCCCTAGCACGGTGCCCTGGTTGTCCACACCTGAAGCACAAACCATTCTCGGGAGTAGGAACAGGAGCTTGGGGTGGTGGAGCTGGAAGCCTTGGCTGCCTAGTTGGAGCCGTAGGCAGACGAGGTGCAGCATAGGGCTGCCTTGGGGCAGGTGCACTTGGCTGGTACATGCTGTTGGGAATCCATATCTTGCGCTTCTGCGAGGACGGGCCCGAAGATGAGCCCGTGTCACGGTTGCGCTTGTGAGAGCTCTGGTATTCCTGCAGACCAGTTTCGACATTGATGGCTTTGTTCACCAGAGTGGCGAAATCAGCAAAATCATGCACTAGAAGTGCGAGTTTGATGTCAGCTTGAAGGCCATCCCGGAACTTCTCTTGTCTGCGTGCATCAGTTGCAATGTCCTCTTCAGCATAGCGGGACAAGTCCAGAAACTCCCGCTGATAAGCTTCCACAGTTTTGTTGCCTTGGGTGAGGTTGCGGAACTCACGCTTCTTCCGGTCCATAACTCCCTGAGGGATGAAGCGAGCACGGAAGGCAGCTTGGAAGTCTGGCCAGGTGATGATTGTTCCAGCTGGCAGAGTACGCCTGTGGCTGTCCCACCATTGAGCTGCGGGTCCCTTCAGGAAGAAGGAAGCAAAGGTGACATAGCTGGCAGGGGCTACATCAGCAGACTCCATCTCATAGGTGATGTCTCGGAGCTAGTCATCAGCATCCAGAGGCTGAGTTGAGCTGCGGTACACAGTTGGGTTCAGGCGCATGAAATCCTGCAGAGTTACTGGGGTTGGCTACTGGTTCATATTGGGGCGTGGAAACTGAGCCATAATATTCTCCATGAACTGACGATTCAGCTCAAACTGTTGCATCATCCCAGCCATGTACTCAGGTGGTGGTGGGGCGTTGCCACCACGACCACGAACACCTGGTCTAACCATCCTGCTAATATTTAACAGGGGTAGTTCAGCATTGAAGAATTGTAAAAACAAGAATCATTCATGATGAAACATGCACAACGAACGTAGCATGACAGATACTACATAGTAGTCGGCATATCTTACAAAAGAGATCAGCATAGAGTTCGTTACACGGAGTTCGGTACATAGGCTAAGACATCATAGGCGGCACACAGGCTCGCGGCGAATGCAGCTAACACTAATAAGCAAGTCTACGTCAGTCCCATGTGGTACTGCGGAGGTAGGTGTAGCCCGACAGCTGGTAGTGACGCGAAGGGAAGACCTCCACGCGAGTAGCCTGGGGCCCACGGATACTCTGGTGCGGAACCCGATGCGCAGGTGGCAGGAGAGGACCCAATGCAGGAGAGTAGCCTCCCACATCTGGCCAGCCGACGCCCTGGGGCATCACGGTCCGGGCAGGGTAGATCGCAGAACGCGATAGATCACCAGAGTGGACAGAGGGGTGTAACAGCGTCAGAGCACGATACAGGTGCTGACGGGTGGTGTACAACTCGTGGCGAAGATCTCGGTTAGCTTTATCCAGCCCATCAGCATGCAGAACCAGGTTCTGATGGTAGAAGGGCTCTCAGGTGACAGTGGAGTAGGCAGCAGTGTAGTATCCCTCCGCGCCAACATCGGACGCGATAGCAATGTGCCTGAAGGGGGAGGTGTCCAACTCCTGATACTCTCCTCGAAGACGTGTCAGAGCAGCATAAGCAGCATCGTGGACCGCCATGTCGATGGTCACTCCAACACCATGAGCAGTGTGCAGCACGGTAGTGGAGTCATACTCCCGAGAGTAGAGGTGAACGATGGCACGGTACTGCTCCTGGTTGAAGTCCTGATACTCCTCATAGACGGTGTACTCAGGGTGCCAGCGATAACCCAGATAGGTCATCATCTCAACCAACACAGCAGGTGATCCTGAGGCACCAATGGCCGTCGTGTGGCGCACGACCTGCCTCGTGGGTTCCATCTGAAAACACAGATGTTTTCACAGGAGTCAAATGACAATGTGGATAATGTTCAAATACAATTCTAAAGAATAACTAGGGCTTTCCAACTTTGGGGTGAATGTCGTAACGGGATCCTAGTGTCAGAGTTAGTAAATTCGTTTAACCCGAGTAGAAGAGAGTTCAGAGTCCCAGAGTGAAGGTCGAGGAGTAAAAGATCCTAGTACTACCCGATGGCGACGTGGGCCCGTAAGGCACACAGCCAAGTTAGTAAAAGTTTTTGTAATGTCTAGACTCGACTTCGGCCAAGGAGTGTGGAAGGGGGATTCCTACAGGCAGTCGGCTCTGATACCAACTTGTGACGCCCCCGATTTAATCGTACACTAATCATACACACAAACGTGTACGATCAAGATCAGGGACTCACGGGAAGATATCACAACACAACTCTACAAATAAAATAAGTCATACAAGCATCACATTACAAGCCGGGGGCCTCGAGGGATCGAATACAAGAGCTCGATCATAGACGAGTCAGCGGAAGCAACAATATCTGAGTACAGACATAAGTTAAACAAGTTTGCCTTAAGAAGGCTAGCACAAACTAGGATACAGATCGAAAGAGGCGCAGGCCTCCTGCCTGGGATCCTCCTAACTACTCCTGGTCGTCGTCAGCGGGCATCACGTAGTAGTAGGCACCTCCGGTGTAGTAGGATTCGTCATCGACGGTGGCGTCTGGCTCCTGGGCTCCAACATCTGGTTGCGACAACCAGGTAGAAGGGATAGGGGGAAAAGAGGGAGAAAGCAACCGTGAGTACTCATCCAAAGTACTCGCAAGCAAGGAGCTACACTACATATGTATGCATTGGTATCAACTGGAATAAGGCTATCATATGTGGACTGAACTGCAGAATGCCGGAATAAGAGGGGGATAGCTGGTCCTTTCGAAGACTACGCTTCTGGCAGCCTCCGTCTTGCGGCATGTAGAAGAGAGTAGACTGAAGACCTCCAAGTAGCATCGCATAGCATAATCCTAACCGATGATCCTCCCCTCGTCGCCCTGTGAGAGAGCGATCACCGGTCGTATCTGGCACTTGGAAGGGTGTGTTTTATTAAGTTTCCGGTTCTAGTTATCATAAGGTCAAGGTACAACTCCAA